>NC_056741.1:1380727733-1380849270 GCF_019279795.1 Protopterus annectens | reverse complement strand
AAAAAAAAGGGGTCCTGAAAAATTTTAAAGGAAACTTAGCCTTGTCTTCCATTTTCTTTAAAACTGCCTCAACAGGAGAACCAAACAAGACATCAGATTGCAAAGGGGCATCCAAAATCCTAGTTTTAACATGGTCAGATAAATTTTGATCCCTCAGCCAGGCATGCCTGCGAAGAACTGACCCAGTGGCAGCCACCCTAGAGGAGGCCTGTACAGCATCAAAACCACATTGCAAAGAATGCTTACCCACCTGTTCAGAAACATGCACTAAATCCTGTAACTCTTTACAATCAATACCTTCCGCCAGAGCATCAACCTTAGATTTCAACTGTGAAAGCAGATAATTTTGATATTTTAACATATGAAACTGGCAATTCAAAGCTCTCAAGGCTAGGGTGGAAGAAGTATAAACTTTCTTTCCCCATCTATCCAAGGCCCTGGCCTCTTTATCTGCAGGAACCGGATTCTTGACAACAGAAGCCTTAACACCCTTGGGCCCCTGGCTAACAGTCTCTGGGTCTGCCCTAGGACTCATAAAAAGATACTTATGAGCTTCAGGCACCCTGTAATACCTATCTGGTTTAACAGGAGCAGGAGGCAAGGAATCAGGATTAAGAGAAGCCTCTGCAAACACATCTTCCACCACAGTCAAAACAGGAGGTATAGCCAAAGGCCTATGCTGGGGTAAAAACAAAAATTCCCTAAGCCTTTTCCTAGAGTCAGAGAAGTCCTGACCCTCCCATTTAAAGTGCTCTCTCATGGAGTGAAGGGTCTCTGAAAAAGAAAAATCCTCAGGAGGAGAAGCAGAAGGAGTAGAATCATCAACATCAGAGTCAGAATAATGAGAATACTCCTGCAAATCTTCAGCCCAAGATTCAGACACATCTGAAGCCTGCTCATAATCCCCTAACACTGGCTCCATCCTAGGCCTCTTATCAGGAGGGGTTATAGAGCCTCTAATTAAAGTAATTAAATCTTCTGCCATTTTAAGCATGTGCTTCTTGGGCACAGAACCTGAAGAACTAGGAGAGACACCCAGAGCAGCTAAACTAGACCTGCCTCTAGGAGAAGCCTTGGAAGCAGAAAGAGAAGGCCTAGACACCTTAGGAAGGGAGGGGAGTAAAGTAACCTGAGAAGCCCCTGTAGCCTGACTTGCCTCCTGGGAGGCCACATCCTGTAAAAGCAGAGTTTCTCCCTGGGACTCCAGAGAGGCCTCCGTCGGAACCACCGGTTCCACTGACGCCTCTGGTAAACCACTGAGGCAAGAAAAAACCAAAATATTCCCCAACGGGGTACTTAACCAACTCTGACTTCGGTCTGAAACTCCGAATTCGAAAAATTTCAGAACGCCGAACGGCACTTGCAACACTGCTTCTGCATCGGACCATGCGGCAAAAAAGTCTGAGGATATGACGTCGGTCATGCGCATTTGTACCCTGACGTTCTGATGTCAGTCAAATGCGCCCTGACCGACGTCAGCCTTATACTCTGATATTCGGGCCGACCGAGGGACAGCGGACTACCCAAGTGTTAGGACTGCAGCAATGTGAGATGAAGAACATCGTGTTTTATTAACATGACATCCAGACAACTGGTAGGTAAGCGCTTTCGCCAGAAGGCTTCTTCAGACCTTTATAACCAGTACACAGCGACTGCACTTAAATACCAATAAAGGCGGGAAATACATAAAAATGCATCACATTTTAAAGTGACAATACTATAAAAACAGTATATATGAACGTATATAATAAAAAACAATATATATGAACGTGTATAATAAAAAACACAAGTCATCATCTCCAAGTTAATCCAAAATCTTATATGTATATAAAAAAATTTTTTTAAAAAATTTAAAAAAATGTTCCATAGAAACATATATACGAGTATAAATAAGATCAAACAAGTGTAGGAGGAAATATAAATAAAATCCACCTTGCGTTAGCTCAAAAGGTGATCATTTGTGTAATCTACGGGTCTTCAAAAAAGGTTTAATTGGAACCATGGAATTCAGACCAGGAAACCTGTCTGATCTAAGCTTCATGATCCAAGTGGCTTCTCTAGTCCCAGTGTATGTCTTAGTGTCTCCTCCCCTGGGTCCTTGGGTAATCTGTTCTATTAAACGAAAATTAAAAACATGAATAGCACCCTCTTCCATTACATGTCTAGCCAAAGCATTAGTTCTGGTGCCCGTTCTAATATTATATAAATGTTCACGTATCCTATCTTTAAGCATTCTGTTCGTCATGCCGACGTAGAATGCTTGGCACCCTTCACATGTAGCTAAATAAACTACATTAGTAGACTGGCATGTGCCATATACCTTAAACTCATGGATTCTATGGGAAACAGGGTGTATAAATGCATTGTCTTAATTTATAAATCTGCAAAAGTTACAATTATCGCAACTAAAGGTACCATACATAGTGAACAATCTAAAATCTGTTCGTTCTTTTGGATAACACAAGAGTCTCTTAAGATTCTTTTTATTCTTATATATAAATCTCGGAGTTTCACCAACTATCCCTTCCAACTCAGTATCAGCTAACAATACCCACCAATGTGATCTGACAATATCTTTAGTTGCACCTACATCCGTGGTATAGAATATTGGATATGCTTTGGTGTTGACTACCTCATGTATGTTTCCATGGTCTGTCAACCTCACTACATCCACATCTCTATCGACAGATGAATGGGCAAAATAGGGTGCTGCACGATCATTCCTAAGGGTAACTATGTCTCGGGTGCCTTTCGAAATATCATTGGTTGAGTAGCCACGTTGCATAAACCTTTCACATAACTCATCTATCTCTCTCTTAAAGCCTGTTTCAGTAGGATTGTATCTAGAGACACGTATCGCTTGTCCCTTAACTATATTGTCATATACATATCCTGGATGCATACTCAATCTATGCAACAAAACATTTTTATGACAGGCTTTCCTATAGACACCTGTATTAACCATCCCATTGGAGTGACGTTCCACAAATACATCTAGAAAGGGGATCCTGATGCGAGAAAACTCATAGGTAAACTTCAGATAACTGGTGCATGAATTAAGTTCATGAACAAAATGGCCCAATTCTGTGGACGTACCAGTCCAAAGAAGGAACAGGTCGTCCACAAATCTTCTATAAAATGGAACAAATCTGTGAAAGTATTGCATAGGAAATAAAAAAGTATTCTCCCATTCAGCCATGTACAGGTTGGCGTAGCAATTGGCACAAGACGTGCCCATAGCTACGCCATCCTTCTGTAGATAAAATCTCCCATCAAAGTAGAAGATGTTTGATTCTAGGACTATTTCTAAGAACAACAACAACAATTCTGTCTTGTTGTCCAACATCATCGTTTCCCTTTTAATATAATTAAGTAGTCTAATCCCCTCTGTATTGGGAATAACTGTGAAGAGGGACTGTATATTCAGTGTTACAAAGTCGTAATCATCCCCTAACGTAGTACTCTTAAAAAAGTTGTTCAAGTCCAATAAAAACTCTTTAGTATCACGTAGAATAAATTTATTCAAATCTACTAATGGTCTGAGTTCTTTCTCTATATATATATATAGAAAGCGGTTCGGTAGACCAGCCTCTACCCACCATAATAGGTCTCAAGGGAGGATCATATCTTACTTTATGGATCTTAGGAAGTCCATGTATGATGGGGATTCATGGAGATTTGACATCTAAAAACTCGTATAACTCATTGTCAATAACATTGCTCTTATGTATGTCTTCTAAACTAGATTTTATGCCATGTATCACAGAATCAATTTCGGCATTCTCAATTCTTATATAAAAAGTGTTATTAGACAACATATCATTCATTTTAGTAACATAGTACTCCATATCCATAAGTACTATTCCACCTCCCTTATCTACTGGTCTTATGGCTAAAGTGGAATCAGATATCAGGTCATTCAATGCCCGCCTCTGCTGATGAGATAAATTAGACTTATGCCTTGTTGTCCTCCTATTCATGTTCAACTTGTGCAAGTCATCTTCCACTAATCTGCTGAAAGCTGTCAATAGTGGATGTAATGGAGGGGTAAAGGTACTTGGTCTCCTAAGATTCATCGTATCCATCATAGCATTACCATTAAAGAAAATTTTAAGTGAAATGTTTCTAACAAATAACTTAAAATCACGTAGTGTCTCTTTATAACTACTGCGAGTACTAGGGATGAAAGATAAGCCCCTAGTCAATAGTTCCTCTTCAGCTACAGTAAGTGTCCGTGAAGACAAATTGACTACTATGTGTTCATCCTCCCTTCCCACATTTTCTTGATATTCCGACTCATAGGTCGCTGTGGGGATAATTTCCTTTTCTGTCTGCCCCTGCTGGCAGACCGTGTTCTCCCTTCCCTCCTCTCTAAATTGATGGGGAAAGGGTGTGTAGCACTAAACTGCAATCCTCCTTCTAAAACGCTACCCACTCTATGGTTCAACACATCATTGCCTCCCTGTGATGTACTTCCTTTATTCACTTTCCTCCTTACTACCATTTCAGAAGGTACTTCTCTAACAGAATCTGTGGTCGCTGTGACAACCTCATTGGTTTCAAGAGGACAATTATCTCTACTGTTACATAGGGGTGCAGACTGCTCATTTACTACAGGGGATACACTCCTAGTTATTCCTATAGGATTCCTAGCATCATTATTCAACACATTACTATCAGTCTCATGTCTCTCTGATGTATCAGCATTTAGAACATTGTTATTAATAGGAGTAGCACTCAAATTATCAACAACATTATTAGCAGAAGTAACTATTCTGCCTTGTGACGAATGTCCCTGTTCAACATGACCAATGTCTGTGGCCAGAGTATTCCTTGGCCAAGTGAAGATATTCCCTCTACGAAAGTCCAGTATGTCTCTTTGCAATTTGGATCTTTTCTGATCCAACAATCGCTTCTCAAATTGAGAGACATTGTCTAACAGTTTACAAAGATGTTCATCTACGTATTGCACAGGATAGCGTTCATATAAATCACTTTGCTGTTTAAACACATTCGCCCTTAAGGCTTCTTCCAACAGAAGAAAAAAATCGTTAAGTAACCTCATGTAACTGAGGTTTACCTCAATATTAATGTTCTGCCATTTGAAGAGGAGCTCGGGATATTGCATGCCCGTAGTCGGCATCTTTAAGACTCTCAGACCCCTCGGTATAATTTTACTTTGTAGCCATACATCGAAGTGTTACCTTTGGGTCTGCATCCGTTTAAGTTTACATAGATCTACATCAAGTTGTTCTAGAGCTACACGCAAGCCCTCATGATTAAAATGTTCTATGGGCTGGTTACCAATAACCATTCTTTCAGGTTCGACCTCATAGAGCGTTAATGGATTGTATTCGTTCGAAACGACTTGTGTGAACCTCTCAAGCGCCGAGCGCTCACAATTTATCATCACTTCCTTATTACGAATGATATACGGAAGTTCCACTGCATCAATATTGGCATCAACCATGTCTCCGCTACTGCACCGGCAATCCGAGTAATAAATAAAGCAGTCCAATGAGTGCCAAAGCGGAACGAATGCCCCTTTGTAGAAAGCAAATATGATAATACAAATAGTTAGAAACAAAGGGAGCAAACCATGGAACAAAAACCAAAAAAACATTTGTTTCAAAAGCTGCCAAAAGTACTTTCCATGTAGTCAGATATCCTTGAAAACGTATTTTATTGACATAACATCAAGACAAGTGGTAGGTAATCGCTTTCGCCGGAAGGCTTCTTCAGACCTTTATAACCAGTACACAGCGACTGCACTTAAATACCAGTAAAGGCGGGAAATACATAAAAATGCATCACATTTTAAAGTGACAATACTATAAAAACAATATATATGAACGTGTATAATAAAAAACACAAGTCATCATCTCCAAGTTAATCCAAAATCTTATATGTATATAAAAAATTTTTTAAAAAATGTTCCATAGAAACATATATACGAGTATAAATAAGATCAAACAAGTGTAGGAGGAAATATAAATAAAATCCACCTTGCGTTAGCTCAAAAGGTGATCATTTGTGTAATCTACGGGTCTTCAAAAAAGGTTTAATTGGAACCATGGAATTCAGACCAGGAAACCTGTCTGATCTAAGCTTCATGATCCAAGTGGCTTCTCTAGTCCCAGTGTATGTCTTAGTGTCTCCTCCCCTGGGTCCTTGGGTAATCTGTTCTATTAAACGAAAATTAAAAACATGTATAGCACCCTCTTCCATTACATGTCTAGCCAAAGCATTAGTTCTGGTGCCAGTTCTAATATTATATAAATGTTCACGTATCCTATCTTTAAGCATTCTGTTCGTCATGCCGACGTAGAATGCTTGGCACCCTTCACATGTAGCTAAATAAACTACATTAGTAGACTGGCATGTGCCATATACCTTAAACTCATGTATTCCATGGGAAACAGGGTGTATAAATGCATTTTCTAAATTTATAAATCTGCAAAAGTTACAATTATCGCAACTAAAGGTACCATACATAGTGAACAATCTAAAATCTGTTCGTTCTTTTGGATAACACAAGAGTCTCTTAAGATTCTTTTTATTCTTATATATAAATCTCGGAGTTTCACCAACTATCCCTTCCAACTCAGTATCAGCTAACAATACCCGCCAATGTGATCTGACAATATCTTTAATTGCACCTACATCCGTGGTATAGAATATTGGATATGCTATGGTGTTGACTACCTCATGTATGTTTCCATGGTCTGTCAACCTCACTACATCCACATCTCTATCGACAGGTGAATGGGCAAAATAGGGTGCTGCACGATCATTCCTAAGGGTAACTATGTCTCGGGTGCCTTTCGAAATATCATTTGTCAAATAACCTAAATATGATCATGACATGAAACACTAAATAAGAACAACAATAGTGTTTTATTTATAATAATTTTTATATTTAAACTTGTGCAAAACTAAAATACAGTATTCTTGTATGAAAATAACACTGGGTGCGGCTGCACTCCCTGTCATTATACTACCATTTGCAATGTTTTGTAGGCCACCTGATTTCTTGGCTTTCTACACTAACACTCATTGTACTTCTGAATCACACCCAGGCAGCTTGTGTTCGTTCATCAGACAAAATTGGCTACTGTAAATCTGGACATTCTGCAAAAATCTCTGGACAGTTGAAAGAGGTATGGTAGCAGGTTGTGTGTGTTTACTACATGTGTTATTTCATGGCACTGCATTGCCCACTAAGCAAGAAATAGGAAAGGTCATTCAGATCTTACCCTAATTTAGTATAAGAGAGGTGCCTAGAGGTCATTCAGCAAACTTTTACAAGGTAAAACTTTTAGCATTCATGGAATCAATGCTGAACTGTATAAAATACTACAGAAACAAGTGGCATCAGCACTGAATTCCCTGTTGTAGGTTATGCAGTCAGTGTAAACATCAGATTTTCACATTCACTCCTAAGATCATCCCTTGCTTTCCCAACACAGATAAGTATAATATCAATGCAGCCAAACCTCCTTTATAAACTGACCTGGAGCAATAGCTATAACCGTCTTTCATATTACTATCTTGCCATCACTAGATGGTTTTGTTCTGGGTATATCAAGTACTGACCATTTTAGAGATGTTTTTACTTTTCTACTAGTGGAAGAATTGTCCTTTAACCAGCAGTACTACTAGAGTTCAAGAAGGTTTTTAAATCCTTTAGATAAGAACGTACTTAACAGGTAATCTGGATCTTTGGCATTTCTTTCTGTTTTATCACTGTCATCCAGGCTCTGTAAAATAGTCACATATCTCAGCCCTTGCCCCTTACTAAAACAAATATGCCCCCTTTTTTCCATTAAAAAAGGTACTACCTGGGTGAGCCTCCCTCTACCTCCCTACTTTCTTATTAATGACTGAACCCCTTTCTCAGCAGATTATCCCTCAGTCATCCATAAGTTAATAGTCAAAACCATCATAGGCTGGCACAACACTGAGATTACACAACATCAACTACTGTGCTGTGAATATAACAAAAAACGAGAAGGAAAACAATAATTTGCATAAATATAATAATACAAGCAACTATAAGAGTCTAATTGAGTGGAGACTAGTCTCTTCAAGTTCAACTGTACAAGTCAAAAGTAAACATTTAATTTCTTTATATTATAAATTATTTTATTTATCTTCTGGTGCTGGAGGAGCCAGGTTAAGAAAAACATGAAGAAATAAATTTATTCATGATGAATGATGTGGTGTGGTGAGTGATTTGATCTGATCAACCAACCTAAGTTCAGATCGGTCCAGGGATTCAATTTCACCACTGCATAGCTCCGAGTCCGTAACCGTTCGACTTTGTCACCTGAGCTCATTTTGCTGCCGGGGGTCACGACTCACGAGTCTTACTGATTCCTGCAGCTTGCCTGTCTTCTCTAAACTAAAATAAGTTTCAAGAGCAAAAAAGAGTGCATGCATAGCACTGCTGACCCGGAATTATAGTGCACTTGTCCACCAACTAGTGTGCAGCAAACAACGAAAATTTTAACTTGTTTTTCACATTTTTATAAAAAAAAAAAAAAAGAAACCACAGTCTGCCCTAACTATCCTGTGCACAGTCAAGTCTTACTATCGAGTCACTCAGCTCCTTGCTCGACTCAGGGCTTCCATCTCACTCATTCAAAAACTTGTCTCCAACTCAGTACTCCACAGTCCCGGGACTCCTGCTTGTCGTTTTGCTTCCTTCTTTATCCATTCCCTACCCTATCCTAAGCCTGCAGCATGCCGTGTGAGTGATGACATGTCTAGCATGTGCGTGCTGCTGCTAAATGTAAATAAACAAGTCTCTCTCGCCAGTGTAGCCCTCAGCCAAAATCCGACTGGCTGGCAGGCTGCTCATGGAGCCTCCACGTGATGACGTCAGTCCGGAAAAAAGACGAGAAAAAATAAAAAAAAAGGCCGGGAAATTCAGCAATTAGGGGTGCCAGTTCGGAATTGTGACACCCCATCATTTGGACCCTAAAAGCCAGTAAAAACAGAGAGATTCGGTACACTTGGGAGGTATGCATTTAGGGAGTAGATAGGGTTTCAGTAGAGATCAGTGTAATATGAGCAGTGTCTTGGAATACAGTTTTTAAGTAGGGAGGTAGTGAAGAAGGGCATGGAATAATGAAGATACCACTATTAGGGAAGGTTTTTGGTGAACTATATTCACAGTGTGGGAATGGATGATGTATGCAAGTTATAATAAAGTGGAAGGATGGTTGCGCCTGCTTTTAATATACATGTGGTACATTCTCATGAATAGACAAAATGTTCATCACAAAGGCAGCCTCCAGATATGGTTAAACTGACACTTTTTAAGATCTGTAGTTCTGTCAGATCATGTGTCGCAGATATTAGATTTTAGGTTTAAGAAGATTCACCAACAGAAATATGATGACCAAATTTCTGTTTGTGCAAAGGGAGAGAGGTTTGATGCAAAATTAAGTTTTTAGACAGCTGGAGTCTTGTATCTGATGAGGCTCAGAAACTCTGAATAAGAAATGTGATAAAATTTTAAGGCAACATTTAGATGTATTTGTAAATGGAGCAGGAATTGGTCTGGGGAGGCAGTTAAACGAACTATAGAAGGCACTTATTGGAAAGAAAATATGCAAGTTGTTATGTAGTGATAGTGTAAAGGAAACTGAGGAAAAGTACTGGATACCAAAATTGTTAGAGCAAAAGATGATTGCAGTTGAGATGCATTGTTAGTTTGCTGCATAATTAGAAATTTGTAGCTGCTAGTTTGTGACAACAGCAGAAGGAATGCATGATTGTTAATGTGACAAATAGTAAATCAGGAGAACTAGTAAGTGAACTAGAAAATAATTTAAATTGTTTGAGTTTACTACTGAGGGATGTACACAAAATACCGATTAGATTGGAGAAGTACAAGTCTTGTGGAGAGTTGTGTGGATGGGATTGGGGTTACCAGAAGTAGAGGAAGGGCATTTGGCAGAATTTGATGGAAAAATACATGACAGCTGAAATTAAGGAAATGTTGCAGTTAGCAAAAGGAGGGAAAACCCCTAGGAGAGTGAAAGGGAGGTTAGAATCCCTGTAGAGAAATTAATAGAGGAGAGAGTTGTACAGCAGTAGGCTATATTAGTGAAACAAAGAAGATATCATTAAACTGGAAAAGCAATAATTGCATCAATACCAAAAGAGTGTAAAGATAAAATGCTGATATGCTCATGCAGACCAATTTCAGTATGGTCTTGTCTATCAAAGAAGTTCTTCTTGTGAGAGATACCCAATAGGGGTGCCTTCTTTTGCTTGTGTTTTGGGTACTTTTCCGTTAACGGGGCAACAGTCATCGCAAATGTAAATGTTGCCGCGGAATGGAAACGGAAAAGGTCCGCTAATGCTATTCTGACCACATACTCACATTTTCTACAAATGTTCCTATTTTTCCAATGCCTTTTTCCCGATGTATGCCTCACAGCATTACAAATCTTAACAGACTGACCCTTACAAATCATGATACGTTTGCAAAGAGAAGCACTTCCTTTTTTTTCATGATATAACGTGTGTGATTAACACCCACAACATGTCTCTATTTTTCAAAGTCCATTGTCCCTATTGTCAAAGTGTGTGCCGGTTGACAAATATGCCTCACAGCATTACAGTACGAGTTCAGATTTAGGGAGTGATAATATTGTGACAGTACCGAATGGATGAGCATGTAACCCTGACATCGGGTTTTACTGAAATGTTTTTCCCATGTCTTGTAACTTTATACTCCTACCGTTCAACTTGTTAGTGCAAGAAATGCGGACAAAGTGTAAAATAATGTGTGTGGGGGACCAAAGAAATAGGGACAGATTTTAATATACTGGAGTTATGAACCTGAAACCCACTATTGTAATAACTTTCTATATCAGCAAAATGGAATACGTTCAATCATCAGTGAATTGCCAGAAAACAACACAGTCTATAAGGATTGCACAAAAAAATGTGATGCGTCCTTGCCGTACAAGCCACCCTGGCCCTGAGACATACTGATTGGGGGAGGGGGGGTGCTTGCTTGTCAGAAGCACATTTCTGTTGATTTTATCACCTGCTGTTAACTAACAAACATACTGCGAAAGGTTCTGAGACACATTACCACGTTTACATTTGCTGATGACCGCTGTTTGCAAAGAAGCTAGGAAAACCAAAATAGTTACTGTTTAAATACTTAGAACCCTAAACTGTGTGAAATTGAATCGGCTTCCAAGTAAATATTTCCTGTTTAGACAGTTTAAAAGTCAAATCAGTACTTTCCCGTTTCCATTTTGTGGCAACATTTTCATTTGCCGAGGACTATTGCCCCATTAATGAAAAAGTACCATGTTTTGCTTTTAACAAATGGTAAAGAAGTTAGTGAATCTAGATTGGGGTGTCAATTAGGAGGTATGACACACACAGCTTTAAGTACTGATAATATGTTGACATGTCTTGAACATCTAGAAGTGTGCATATAGAGTGTGTGATGAACTGAAAAAAGACTTGAGAGAAAACTTTCTCATGATAAAATTATATTTCCAGGTGACTTCAACTACCAAGACGTAGACTGGAAAACATATTGTACAGGAAATAAATATTCTTGCAATTCATTAATATGTTTTGCTATTTTAGCTTGCCTTAACTGGTTGAACACAACACTAGCAAAACAGGTCACATGATCGATACTGACTAATGACCCTAATTTAATAACATATACAAACTGGAATGCTGCTAAGTCAGGATGACCATAATTCTTAAGTATTAGCATAAAGAAACGAAAGGAAATTACCAAAAATACTAAATATATGACTGCAGTAAAAGTAACTGTAGTCCAATTAAAAATGCAATTAAAAGACTAGACTGGAATACTGAATCTGCTTATTCTGGCTGTGGATGTAATGTATTGGAAAAAGATTTTGAATAGTGAAGTTAAACCTGCATTAGTAAACATGTTAATTCTCATTTTGGTGGAGTAAAGCTTAATCAGACTTTATAGGAAAAAGAAGAGGATGTTCTCAAGCACAAAAGTATCCTACACAGTATAACAAAAAGAATTAAATAAGTCAACTAATTAATTTACAACTTAAGACCAAGCAGAGGAAAACTGATTTTTAAATAAAAGTAGCATTTTCTAATAATAAAATTAACTCTTATACGTACATAACCTCACATAAGCTATTGAATCCAATCATAACATTCAAATCCAATTATTTGATCCAACAGCAATTTCAAATTGTTGTTTGTCTTTTGGCTTTTTCCTGGTAAGGGGTCGCTACAGCTGATCTCCTGTCCGCTAATGATTGGCAGTAGATTTTTACGAAACGCCGAGGTGCCAGCTTAACGGCCAACCTTCAGCGAAGGCACGCCCATTTACGCACGCATGTCTTTCGAACGCTACCCAACCACAGGGAGGACATGCAGACTCCACACAGAAGGCACTCCCAAGCCGAGAATCGAACGGGCGAACCTCTTGCCGTGAGGTAACAGCGCTACCGCTGTACCACCGCGGCATCCAACAGCAATTTCAAATACATTTAATAAATACATTACAAGTATAACTAGCAGTCATGGCATTAGTAATTATGAATTCATTAAATTAAATACACAGAAATATGTTTCCCCTGTAGTTTAAATGGCTAGTATTGTAAGTGCATTAGGAAAGTTTTAAAATAAGACAGCAGGTCCAGATATTATCTCGTTTATATTGTTGAGAGAGAAAAATGAATTAATTAAACCCTTCACTTGCATCTTTAATTCATTGGTTAGTACTTGTACAGTTCCCAAATCTTGGAAATTTTCATTTATAACACTGTTGCATAAAAAGGGAAAACTGATATGAGCAATTACTGCCCAGTAATTTTGACATGTATTTAAGGAAATGTTTTGAAAGGTGTTTAGTGGAACTATTAGAACAAGATAGGACAATGAATAATTTGTATGATTTAAATCAACATGGTTGTGCTGAGAGTAGATCTACCCTAACCAATTTAATTGAATTTTATGATCAAGTGGCAGTCACTCTAGATCATGTAATGCCAGCCCTGGTCATGTACACAGATTTGGCCAAGGTATATGACACACTACACACACAATGTATGTGCCTCTACCACCCCACAATTAAAAAACTCCCTCAAATCACATCTGCTTAATACCTGGTTATGCCCTTATATCATTTAACTTACCCTCACTCTTCCATCTCCCCCTTCTCTTTCCAACTTCCTAACTACTCACTGTAACACTGTTTAGTTTAAAACACAACCACTTACTCTTGCTATTAGTTGCTACTACTCTTGCAGGGCTTCTGCTCCTCTCCTTTGTCACACCAATATATACCTGTACATTAAATGTAAATTTCTGACTGTTTTCTGCTGGAAAATGCCTAACTTCGTCCAATATGTGATGCATAATTTCAGTGTGTGCATGGTTAAATGCCTACTCCACGTTGTATTTTTTACATGATCATTGCACAGCACTGTATAAATTATTTTCATTTTTATTATATTGTCTCTCTTTGTTGTACCAATGTTCGGAGCTTTTCTTCCCAGGCCTCTGCTGTAAATGGACCTGGTGCAGTCGGAATTTCCCAGTTAACAAACGTAAAATAAATAAAATGTATGATACACTTATCAAGGATAATTCCACCCCATGTCTGATTAATTGGATAATGGAATGGTTATCTGAAAGGGAATAAATCTGGACTGTGCAAGGGCAAAGTTATGATCCTTATTTTATAACAGTAGGCACCCCCCCCCCCCGAGATCTGTGTTGGGCCTGTTATTGTTCGACATTGTGTTGGTCTCTTTTCCAGCAACTAACCTTGGGTGGATGAACAAATACTGACAAGGGTTATTATTGCTTCTGCTAATGATTTTGCTATTAATAATAATAATAATAATAATAATAATAATAATAATAATAATAATAGTTACATGTCAGCTATATCTAGGTGGGCTAATAATAATGGCATTAAATTTAGCATAGACAAATACAGTGCAATATACTTTGGCAAAAGCATTCGGAAACTGCCAGTTCTATTAAATAAGATTTTAATAGAAGTTGTTGATTTTAAAGATCTGGATATATTGATTTCTTATAATCTGACCTTAAGCATACTGAAAGTTTTGTAACCAAGGCTATGAGACAGCTATGTTTATTGATGAAAAACATCTCTGAGAGAAAAAATTTACATAGCTGTTCTGTGTAAGACATACATTAGACCTCCTCCTGGGTATAGTAAAGTTTTTTTTTTTGCAATTTTTAAAACTTGAGATGATCCAAAGAACACTTACTAAAAAACAAAAAAAAGTAAAATCATTAAAGGATCTAACATTTAAAGAAAAATAATCCTACCTAGTCATTCAATATTTACTGTAGATATTTAAGATGGAAGTTTATATTTGGCTAAACAGTATTTAAAAGTGAGATGTTTCAGGCAATGTTTAACTTGGATGTTATTGGTAACACTAAAAGTCAAACACAACAGTTGCATGCTTAAAATTAAGTCTTACAACTCCACATTAAGAGCTTTGTATATTATGCTGTTATCGTCTTTGTTCTGGAATAGTCTTCCTCTGGATATAAGAAAATCAGAATCACTTTTGATTTTTAAAAAATAGATAAATGGATTGGACTTTATACATTTGACTCACAGATAACATAAGAAATATTCTCTGATGTCCTTGGGGTCAAAATGCTGTAATAAGAGTTTATAAACATGTGAAAAGGTGTAGACAAATTTCAGGCTCTAAAATAAATGAGAATTCAAAACCAATAAGGCTGAATTGTAAGTCATCATTGGGAGTGAGGGAGAGAGAGGTGTACTTGTAGAGCTCTAATCATTTCAGATATCTAGGGTTATAAATAGGGCATTCTTTGCAAGTGTCTGTTTTTTCTGACAAATGAAGATAGCCTACAAAGGCTAAATTAATTGTTTGAAAGATGGAAGCTGTTGCTAAAAGACTTTAAATGTAAGGTTCAGTCTCTGCAGTCATTTGTGGGCCTTTCGCTCATATATGCTACTCAGGGGCTTCCTGTTTTTAAAATGCATATGTATTAACTTGCAAAGAATGGCACTAAATGATGGGGGACAGAGGGAAGTTTTGAAAAATATGGAAAGTATTGGCAGTGCCATTGAGTATGGGAAGTTCAGGATCCTGTATTTTGAGAACTATAGAGGTGCAGCGGTTAGCGTTGTTGCCTCACCGCAAGAGGTTCTCCGGCTTGATTCTCGGCTGGAGCATCTTCTATGTGGAGTCTGCATGTCCTCCCCATGGTCGAGCGACATTTAAAGACATGCAGTTAGGTGCGTGTGTGAATGGGTGTGCCTTCATTGAAGGCTGGATGTCGGGCTGGCACCTCGGCACCATAAAAATCTACTGCCAGTCATAAGTGGACCGGCGTTCCACTGGGAAAAGCCGAAAGACATTAGTAGAAGAGGAACACATTTAAGGGTTGAATAAGATCTGGTTAGAAAAAAAAAATCACATTACACTGAATGGTTGACTGCATTACTAGAGGAGTTAGTGGGAACTTTGTCTAAGGGTATGGTAATAGGTATAGTAGCACAGGATATGACAAATATAATGAATGCCTTTACTGAAATTAAAAGTGAAGGATTGCTGGAAGATGTATTCCTTCTGAAGGTGTTTGAGAAGTGAGTGAAATACAGATCAACTTAGAAGAAACAAATCAGAAAATCAGATGACTGATTATAGGTTACAGGAAATGTACCCAGATAAAACTATGACAGGATGGAAGTTAAGTGGCCATTGAAAAAAGAACAGTTAATACCAAACTGGATAAAATGGATTAAGGATTCAGGGAGTAATGGTCAGAAGGAAAAGGAGGTGGTGGAAAGAACATACAGAGTGCTGCTAGAAGCTGATAGGAGGGGGCTAAGGAAGGTATTAAAGAGAATGAAGCAGAGAACTTAAAGAAAAAATAGAATTAGAATGGGACTAGATTTTACTGGACATTAGATGTGTCACTAGATCAAGATTGTGTAGGTTTTTGGGTGGCAGCTGTCTGATATTTTTATACCCCAGTAGTATTGGTAGGGGTGTATAGGGGGTTGATGCAAGTTGCTGAAGTTGTGTTAAGGGATGCCTAGATGATTGGTTGCATAGCTTTTGGAACTGCTCTAAGTTAAATAGCTTTAAACCAAAGGTACAAGAATTTTGTAGAAAAGTGTGGAGAGAGGTATTTACAATAAAATATGTGATGTTTTTGATACAGTAGCCAGAAGAGGTGTGCCATCACACAGACTTTTATTGAACTCACTAATATTAATTTGTAAAAAGGCAATTATTAAGAGGTGGTAAACATAAGAAGGTCCTACACTGTCTGTAATAAGTAATAAAGAAACCTGGTTGCTGTGACTGAAGGGAAAAGTAAAAAAAAAGGATAGAATGCTACAAGATGGTAACTGTAATCTAGTTGAAGTGTTAATTTGTAATGTTTTATTGATTTCCTTTCATTGAATTTTGTGCCTTTGTGTTACATTTAATGTTTGTGTTAATGAATTTCTTGTTGTTTTCCCCTGCAATGTTTTATACACATTGTGACACCCGTGCCCTGTCCCAGCAATCAAGGAGTCTCAATCCTCACCACTAGTACCAGTGAGGGGCGTCTCATATAGGAGGAAAGGATAACAAATACACACAGTAAAGTGCAGTTTCCCTTAAGAGCACACAGAGATCACAGTCAGTCCGGGGCTGGTCGCTCCCTTGCTCTCCAGGTCCCCAATAAGTGTCCCCACTGGCACAGCTATAGGGTCCAGATCTCAGCCTAGTGGGCAAGCAAAAATCTCCAGCACCCTCTCTGTCCAACCAGTGCTTCGTGTCCCTGCCCAAGTAGCTGTCACACACCCACACACAAACTTTGAGAAGAGTTTATACAACCACACAGCAGACACTCCTGGGAAAGGTATAGTACCTAAGGGACTGAGAGTGTGGAAATTTCCCAACAATGTGCAAGATGACTCTGAATTTCACCATGAGTTGGTGAGGATATTTGATAGATGGGGTTTTGAATGAATGAAAGCCATTATAAAGCAAAATGAGAAGCATATGTTAACTTTAATGAAAAATCTTGAAAGTATTAATGAAAGTGTTGTGAATGACTTGCTTTTTACTGTTGATCAACACAAAAAGAAATATTTTGAATTAAAGGGACAGATTGACAATAAATGTAAGCAAATATACATTCGGAAAAAAAGAAAGATGGATAGAGATGGGCAGGAGTACTCACAGAAGAGTCACTATCCTAGACCTAGGTTTGTCAACAGCCATTTTTCTTGGGAGAACTTAAGCCCCTTGGGGGGGAGAAGTGGAGGAACAGGAAAATATTCATGACATGAATACAGGGGAAAATGTTGTTAGTACCTATGATTACCCGCACCACTGAATGACCCTTTAGCATATCCCCCCTTTGGAGGTCAGAAAGGATACGGAACTTACAACCTATATACCAGCAATGGAACGAGAGGAGGGGGAGAGACCGGGGAGATTTTGAGTGAAAATAGGTTGAATTCTGGTATTGTGAAGGAGGGTTTTAAAAATTCCTACCAAGTATTTAATATTTTCAACTGCAGTGAAGTGGAAGTGGAAACACGACACTTCCAACACCTTTCTAAGCGGGTGAATTTTGTTCCGACCAGAAAATGTGACTTGAGTAAGACAATTATTGATGTTACGCTGTTCTTGAGAAAAATTAACTTTCAAGTTGGTCTTTGAGAGATTGGGAATGAGGGATACTGACATGAGTTTACAAAAAAGAAGTGTTTACAACCCACCCCTACATTCCCAGTTGAAAAACCTAGAAAATTCCATTGAACCCGAACTCAGGGCAACAATGAGTAAGAATATAGGTTTCCCTCTAATGTGACTCAGTTGGAAAAGGAAACTTTGGTTGAGTTGAAGAATAACTGGCAACTAAGAGTTATGAAGCCTGACAAGGGGGGAGGGATTGTTTTAATGAATAATGTGATGTATGAGGCAAAAATGTTGGAACACTTATACAATAAGAACAAATATTCCCAAGTCTCTATTAATATAATTAACATAGCCTACAAAAAGATATATGTGGCTTTGTATGACTTATTGGAAGGTTTTATAGATAGGAAGCTATTTGAATTTTTGCACAACCCATGCCCACAAGTTCCTTTTACATTTGGAATACTGAAAACCCATAAAAATGTTCATGACCAGCCCCTAAGGCCGATTGCGGCCACATAGGGATCTGTTACATCCCCTTTGGCAAGGTACTTGGATGTAAAGCTTAAGCATTTGGTAATGACAAATGGAAATGTTGTTAAAGGACTCGTGGGATTTTATAAGGAGTATTAAGGAAGGAATTTTTAGTGAGGATTTAATTTTTATCACTATAGACATTGTGGATTTATTTGATTCAGTAAATCATGCAATTGGCATTGAATGGTTTGAGGAATACCTAAGAGAAGACACAAATTTAAACCCTGATGAGACTTATATTTGTATGCAATTGATGGAATTGGTTTTGAAGAATAATTATATTTTCTTTCAAGGAGAATTATTTCAGCATACCAGTAGAGTGGCAATGGGGGCAAGATGTGCCCCTATGTATGGCAACCTGATACTAATGCTGTGGGCAAAGTTTATTTTGAATAGTATATACAAGGATTGTTGGGTATTTTACAAATGGTTTTTAGATGTTGTTTGTATTTTTTGAAAAGGAACATTTCAAACATTCATGGAATTTTATTAGTACATTTCTGAATCTACTGAATTTTTAAGGTTTACATATAATATTGGCCATAAAGAAATTGCATACTTAGATGTCACTATTTAGGAAGGCAATACATTTAATTCAAGGGTATACAGGAAGAAGACATATTCCAATTCTATTCTACATTATGCTAGCGCCCATCCTTTCCATCAGAAGAAAGGTATTATAAAAGGGCAATTTGTAAGAATTAGTAGAATGACTTCGAATTATGAAGAATTTAGAAAGGAATGTGAGGTGTTACATGGGATGTTTTGTGAACGTGGATACCCAGAAATTTTAATTACCCAAGTGAAACAGGAGGTGGCTAGTGAGAGGACAGGCAAATATGCCCCAATCTTGGGAATTCCTGAAAGTAGCCCTGTTGGTGACCATTCAAGTGTGAAAGAAAATAAGAATGGGGGGAATATTGGTTCAACTTTCATCACTGATTTTAGTGGGGATGCCAATGCTGTATATAGAACCATTAAAAGGGACTGGACTAGGTTCAGTAGAATTAGTGACCTTAAATTAGATTTTAAAACCCCTTTCACATGTGTCTGTAGGAAGGGAACAAGTATTAAAAATGTTTTGGAAAGATATGACTGTAAGGGGGGTGGAACTAAAAACAAGAAAGGGACATTCAAATGTGGGAGATGTGCACAATAGAACTGTAATGGGAAGGAGCTACAGTAATTGTGAGACCAGCGGGGTTGTATATCTTGCCTTATGTGAGTGCAAGGCATTCTGTGTAGGGAAAACCGAGAGAAAGATGAAAAGGAGAGTATATGAACATTTGAATGCCATAAGTGACAGAAACATTAACAATGCAATATATAGGCACAGTATAGAATGTGGAAAAGGAAAGTTTAGTTTTTTTGTACTTGAGGAGATCCTAGGGATATGAGGGGTGGCATGTGGGAGACCAGAATTGAATACAGGGAACTTTACTGTCAGATTTTCTTAGAAGCCAATAGATTACCTGGACTAAATGATGGTATGTCCATGGCCCCAGTTTTAAAGCTGAGAGCGGCAAGATTATAACACTTACAAAAGTTTATCCAAATGTGATGCTTTATTTTGTTGAGTGTCCTGGATAATGAGATTTTGTAATGGTTTTGGAGGTGTAGTGATTTTGAATATTAGAGCGGTAGAATACTCTTGGATAATATTTTATGAATTTTATAAACTTGTATATCAAACATTTTTATGATTTATTACCCTTAAGGAGAGATGTTGTTTTAACAGTTATTGATGCAAGCAGTAATAGGATTCAGTTTACATTATGAATTGTATTAAAAATAATTTTTATAGTGTAGAATTGTTGTTTTAAATTAAGTTATTTATGTTAGTGGAGGTGAAAAGGATTGTGGGTAAAGCATATGAAATGCTAATTTTAGGGCTGTACTTTTTTATTGGTGATTTTGTATTTAATTGAAGTATTTAATGCAGTTAATTTAGTTTTTTCAATTGTATCTGATGAAGCTGAGGCCGAAAACGTATTTTCAAGGAGGATTGTTTATGTGTGTGCTTTCTTACTGCATTAAAACTGTATTAAGCCCATCAACTGTTTCCTGTCTTCTGGAGTTCCATTGAGGTGTGGATAACTTTTTTTTACTCCTGGGAAAGGCTGGCACAGGTTCTCCAGCTGTGTCCCTTTTTCCCAGACTATACAGTAGTACCAGCTGCTACCACCCACTAATATTTATCAGCTACTCAAAGGCCCTTAAAAGGGTGTCCAATTATTACTGTGCAGCATTATTATCCAATTGGTAGTATAGCCCAGGGCTAAAGCTATTGAAGTGGCTTTGTATAATTTATCAAAGGCATGCACGTACTCTAAAAAGCTTAAATTATCTATACAAAAACAGCCACAGTTGAAAGGGTTTAAAATATTTAACAAATAGTCAAAACACAAGACAATACTTTTTACTACACAATGCTAGTCAAGAGTTCAGAGATCACAGAGAAATACTTATAATAATTCAGTAGTACAGTTCTGACATCACAGAAAAACACAATCTAATCTTACTAGTTTCTAGCTATTTCTAAGAGAAAACACAAGTCTAAGATAAACTTACATATAGAGCAAGACAGTGCTGGAGAGTTGGATGGTCAACACAAAAATGCTTACTGCTCTCTGATTCTGTCTGTTTTTTAAATCACATTCCTGGTTCACATTACATCATTCTTCAGGCTAACAGAAACTACATTTACATTCTTCACTTCTGGGCAGAAACCACAGCAATAAAGGACATTTATGCATGCAAATTCTGGCCATTAACTCTGGCCTTAAAACAATAGGCATGATGCCCCACTCTAGACTCACTGGCTCCGAGTCCTAACATCAAAGGGTCACAACATGCTTTACTTGGTCAGTAGAGTGCACTGTTGCATTTTTTTCCAGTTCCACATGTAACACTATTTTTACCATTTAAGGCAACAAGCCTGTGGTTTGCATTAATATTTACAGATGACAAAATTATCTCCAAAATTCTAGCTGGCTAGGCTGGCAGCCTTCACCTATCTTCACACACATACTTACCCTTCTACACTTGCAAATGGGATAAGCTTACATCATCACCTCCTTCCTCTCTAAATGAATGTTTTTTTCTTTACCTACATATACATATTCAAATACAAATGGTTATTAAACCGATACTCATTTTGTTTCTGCTGTAACTCAAAAATAAGAAAAGACAAATGGAACTTGCTTTCTTCAACATTAGTAAAATGCCCTGTGTATGTGATATAAGTGTAATCTTATAGGAAAAGGCATACCATTCACTTTGCTGTTTTTCTATTTCTTCCCTTTTCTGGCATGGCCTTATTCAGTATATTAACATTTGATATTTTTAGTTTTTACCTTCATTATGAAGAGATTCCTAATAATTAAATCCGTCCAAATTCCTGTCTTTTATTTAACTAAAATTAAGCAGTTTCTATAGTCTACAGCTATTCATCCACAAGTAGCTCACATTTTGTTTGTTCTTTTCCTTCTAATGACTTAATGTGCTATAGTCTAGCCCTGTCTTACATTTCAGTTGTTGTCCATGTATTATATCCCCACTTTGGTCCCCCCAAAAGGTGTTGGAATAACATTACTATTCTAGAACAGAGTGTAAGCATTAAAAATGTATCTTCATCCAAAAATGTCATCTTAACAAAAGTGAACAGGCCAGGCCTGTTTTCCCAGTGTCTGTATTGGGAAAATGCAATAAACTACATCAGTCTAACTTAAAACACCACCAAAATATAGGACTACAATGTAGCTACCAAAAACACCAGAGCCAACTGTAAAGCAATAATACAAATTAATGTAATGTAAAAAGCCATTGATCTCTGTCCTATCCACTACAGTGGAAGTATGGAAACTAATCAAATAATAAGAACCTAAACTAGATACTGCTAACCAACCAGTACCGCACCCTTCACCTAAACGAAACCCATAACACACAGACACATTTCTTAGTATTTGTGTTTATTTAATTGTGAAAAACACTAAAGCCTGTCAGTGTGTCAGAACCCTGGAAATCAAGTTTAATAAAACCATTAAAAATCAGAATGCAGTGTTATTGCAGAAAATAGATAAACTACAGTACTGTGGCAACAGAGTACCAGTATATTTAAAAATAAGGTCAAATATTTGGAAAGCTTACATCAGAAGAACACCATCCCATGCACTTGTAGTGAGAAAAACTGAAAATGAAGCTTAACCTGAGATGATAAAACATAACTGTCAGAAAATAATGATGGAAAGAAACCACCATGTAGTACAAAATTTCTTTATTAAACCAATGACAACTAACTTACATTTCACACTGAATTTACTTTTTTAGAGAGGTGGCAGACAGATATCTGCTAGTAGAAGACCTTAAATGCAACTTTAAATACTGTTCAACATTTAAAAGAACCAACAAAGGACTTGTCTCTAATTTTATGATGTTAGAAGAAGAAAAAATTGCAAAAGTACCATAACTGACTTTCCATTGAGGATCTTTCTAGGTTTAAGATAATGTTAGATAGATGCCAGTTATGGACAAAGAAAATATGAAACCTAGAGAGATTAATAGAGCTTTTTTCCCATGCCTGTATGGTATATCTAAATGGTGTACAAAAAATTATGCAAGTGTTAGAGATTATAATAATTCCAACAAATTCTTAATTTTAGAAATAAAGTGGCAGAATGTGCTTAGTGTATGTGCACTGCCAGTGATCCATGAATAGTTGTCTTAATTCTTGATTTTGCAAAACATCCTTGATGGTGCTTCACATTTTTGCCCTGTGTATAGAAGATGTTCATCATTGGCACATGTCCAGGTAGTGTCAAAAATCAAATCTTATGTCCTTTAATCAAATGGAAACCTTTTAAAACATATGCCTTTACATAGAGATTTCTTTTGTCATAAATGAAAAAAATCTCCACAGAAAATGCAAATAAAATAATTTGCAGTAAAGTTGTGATTTAACAGTAAAGGTGGGCGGCTATAGCAGATATAAATGAAGAAAAATTTAAAAATGAAATATTTTCTTGTCAGAACTTCAAAATGAAGCAGACAAACAGGCATGATTAAATTGTTTCTCTCTCTGCTCGAGGCAGTCCCTAGTGTTCAGCTGACACAACAGGACTTCATTTTTCTAGTACAAGTCATAAAACACCGTTGAAAAGCCCATAACTGCTTAAGCATACAAACAACACAGTAGTAAGTTAAAATTCCAGAAGAATCGACAGCAGTAATAAGTAGCAAGTATAGTAAAATAAAAAGTTAGCAGCCATATATATATTCGCTTATTTTTTAAATAAATCGGAAGGCAGTCAAAAATACTTAATAATAAAATGTTATCTGAGTCTGGAATTTGTAATCCACCAATGCATGCTGTTGAGGAGATTCAATTGTGCGATTCCTACAGCTAACCCTAAAGACAGAACTGACTTCCCATGACAGGGCTTAGGCTTTCCCTGATGAGTGGCCTAGCTGATCCCCTTTCATAGGTACTCAAGAGGAGGAAATTTTGAGCTCTGGAAAGCTGCCGTTGTAGATTTGTGCAGATACAGAACCCATATGCCACTGAGGCAGTGTAAAATTCTAACATCTACAGTTACAGGTTTGTAAGACTTATTAAAATGTACTTTGTGTTCCAAAATCTACAGTGCTGGATATTTGATTACACCCCGACACCCACGTGTCTATCTCTCTCTCTCTCTATAAATATATATATATATATATATATATATATATATTTCTTAGTTTCTCCCCTTTAATTTCTCCCAAGTCTTTTAGGTTTCTAATACTATGACGGGAATGAACCCCATTTCTAAGTCAAAGTACCCACATTGCCACAACAGTCAGGAAATACTTCTATGTGGCACACCTCATCACTAAGGGCTTTTCAACCAGAAAAAAGGAGGTCATTGTCCCACTGTACTCATCCTTCATTAGACCCATTATAGAATACAACGCCCTGTTTGGTATGTACCTCTCAAGACATCTGCAACAACTGGAAGGGCCACAGAAACACCTCACTAAAAGAATCACAGGCCTAAAGCAGATGCCCTATGCTGACCATCTAATACAACTCCACCTATATTCTGTCGTATATTGTCTACTCAGAGGCGATCTCTGCTTAACATACAAGGCCATGTCAAACCCAGAGCTGTTGGACATGCTACACTTAAAGAAATCCCAATCTCTCATAGAGAGATGCCCCAGGGATCTAAACCTTGTCATCACAATGAACAAAACATGCTGGAGGGATAGGTTCCTGACCCAGAGATTCCCCAGACTCTGGAATAGACTGCCCATACATTTCAAGCAGAGCACCTCTTTGGCCCTCTTCAAAAGGAACTTTGATGATTGCATGGGAGATAGGAAATTCACCCCGGGGATCACGTCAGTCACCGTGCTAGACAGGGGTCCAGGGAAGTAAATACTGTGGGAAGAAATAGCCAGGGAATTGTTATGGCTAGGCTTGTGTAGGCCCTAGGGCCGATAGCCTATTACCAACCTATGAACCTAAAGTTCATGAAATTAGCATTGTTTCAATCTTTGATGTTAGCCAGAAGTGCTCTTCGCAGCACCCACAATGTGCCTAGTATTTGACTCCTCGTGCAACTTGTACGGATTTATGTGCATCAGTAACATTGCTAAGTATGACTGTAAATTATTTTTTTTATAAGACCCGTTGCTCCTACTACTATTGGAACTGTCTGGATGTCATCCTTCCACATTGCTGCTGTTTCGATCTACAAATCCTGGTATTTTATGATGTTGTATCTCTCTCTCTGTAAGACAGTGTAATCACTGAATGTAGCAATTTCGATGTTCAATGCTACTTTTGTCTTCTTTTGATGGACTACTATATCTGGTTTACTCCCATCTATTTTTTTGAGCTGTTGGTAATGGTAAATCCTGTGTGATATAAACCTCTTCATTTTTTGTAATGCTTTGTGGCTCATGTTTCCAGTGTTTTTTGCCTACTTCAGTGTTATAATGTTGCACAATCCCCATGCAACAGTCTTGCCATATTATTATGCCTTTCACTATACTGTTTTTATGCCATTAGTGTAGCACAGCCAGCAGCATGTTGTGTGACTGATTCCAATTCGGTTTTACAAAACCTGCATTTGTCTGTTTCTCCCACATGTTCAGTGGACTTTGTAAACCAATGTGTATGTAGTCTACTATCTTGGGCCGCCAATATTAACTTTTTTTTTTTTTCGTTTAAATTCACCTCTCCCATTCCTGCGTTCGATCCTGATGAACATGAGGTTGTGCCAAGAGGTTTCTGTATTTGCACCTATAATTATGCATTTTCCACATTTCCTGACTTCTCATCTGATCCTTCACCTTATATTCTTTGTTTTGTTTTTTTGGCACATTCATTTGCTTCCTGATTTTTATCTGCTTCTGGTTTGATTTCCATTCCCACTTAACACTGATATGCTTATGCTAAACTAAGCAGGGACATCACCTTAGACTTATTCTCCTCATGTTTCAAAGCATTCACTACATTTGAGTTCTGTGAAGTCAGCATATGTGTATGGAGTCCCATGATTGCAGATCTATACATGTAATCAATTTCGAGGAGGCCCATACCTCCTTCAGAACGGGGAATATGTAGTCTTGGTATGCACTGATTTTTATAAATCATTTGATGAGCATGAAGCATCCTTCTAGTTTTCCTGTCGAACCTATCCAACACCTTTTGGGGCCAGTCAATCACTCCTAAACTGTAAGTTAGGATAGGAGGAGCAAATTGACTTTTAGCTTGGACTTTGTTCCTAGATGTCAACGCTGTTTTTTGTATTCATTTATGTCTTCTAAGATATTCCTTAGTTTAATTCATATTTGCTTATATTTTATTTTTGATCCTTCATGAATTTCCAAATGTTTATACACTCCCTCTTGCTCTAGTTCTTTTATGTCACATTCCTGTCCGAAACTGATGTTGTCTTGGTTCTGCACCTTTCCTGCTTTAATGATTGCTTTTGCACATTTATCAAGATCAAATGACAGTCTTATATCATCTGAAAAAGTTTTGATCACTTGCAGTTGTGCTTTCAGTTCCTCATCTGATGAACTATACAGTTTTAATCTTTTACAAAAAGATGTCTTTACACTTGCTTTCTGAGAGCCAGGTTGTAGCCATGACATAATCTGTTAAGTATACAGCTTAAGGGGTTAAAGACAAGACAAAAGAGCAGTAGTGACAGAAAGGTCACCCTGGAATATCCCCCTTTGAATTTGTATCCCTGGAGTAATAATTTGTCCTTTATCATGCCTTAACTGCAGAGTGGTTTGCCACGGTTTCATGGTTGGTGTAATGAAATTGATCAGTGTAGGGTGTATCTTGTACACTTTTAAGCACTGTCTTATCCAAGAATGTGGGATACTGTCATGTGCTTTTTTGTAGTCTGTCCTTGCCATACTTAGATTCTTCCCCTTTTTGAGTTCTTCAGTATAACTTTATTCAACAACAAATTATCCTTTGTTCCATATGACTTACTTTTATTACCCTTTTGTTCTATTGCCATGACTGAGTTATCTTCTAAGTGACTATAAACTCTGTTGGCATCAATTCCAGTCTATAGTTGATATCTTTTCAGAAGGCTATAGTTTTTAGGATACCTTGTAGGATTGCTGTTAAGTAGGAGTATTGCTTTTCCTGTTGTTAATCAGGCTGGTATCTCTTCGGGGTGTGCATATAAATAGCTCTTACTCATAGCCAAATCTTCATGCAAGGATGTTAATTTTAGCCAGAAGATGTCCTTCGTGTTTCACTGTTTCAGTCATTACATTTGGGTTATCTGCCTGCAGGTAGCCCTCAGCTGGCCTGAATATCAAAGTCTTGGATCCCTGCGTTGGATGCTTTCTCTTATTCTATGACATCAGGTCGTCAGGGGTATAAAACATGCAGCCGACGCCATTACATCAGTCTTTCTTGCCACGCGGTGCCCGAAGCAGAAGCACTTTGCAAGTGCTGGTCAGCCGACTCCTGAAATTTTCGTTTTTGAGTTTCAGAACCGAAGTCTTTAAAAAAGCTAAGTACCCCATTGGGGATCCTTTTTCTTGCTCTAAACCGATGTCAGTAAATTTAATTGTATGTGGAAAGCAAATACCTCAAAGATTTTCTTTTGTACTGCATTCCTTGCTTAGGCCCAGACCACGACATCCCTCGCTATCGGTTTTGTGCCTTATTCAACCCTCGGACTATTCGTCGTCTGTTTATTTTTGCAGCAAATTATTTCGGTACTCAGTTTAACTTTCCAGAAATGGCTTCAGTAAGCCATCCGACTACCGACATTCTGCAGAAACGTAAAGATAAAGACAGAGACAGGCCGCATAGGTCCAAAGCTGCCGACGATGCTTCCATTAAGCTAGTCTCCAGTTTGCCGGTACTCAGTGAGGCGCTTTCGCAGCCCCTGATACTTCAGATTCGCAGGCCTTTACTGAAACCCGTCCGGTATGCCGCGAGATGCTTCTTCAACTATGGAACCTGCGGATGTCTCTACCTTGGATGGGTCCGGAGCCGCTGTGCAGGCAACGGCTTCTGAGGGTCTATTCAGGCGTACTGACATGCATTTCAAACCGATTCCATCTTCTTCTTCAAGGCCTCCAACTCCTAGAAAACCAACGTCCAAACCACATGGTCATGCCCATATGCCTAAGAAACAAATGATTAGAATGGCTGAAGACCTTATTACCTAAATTAGGGGAAGCCAGCCTTCACTCTCTAAGAAACCTAGAACTGATTTTCCTTCTGATTCTTTTGATCAGGATTCTGAAATTTCTGTTTCTTCTGATTACCAGGATTTGCCCTTATCTACCTGTGAGGATTCTGATGGAGGTTTCCATTCCCTCTGCCTCCCCCCCCCCCGAAGATTTTTCTTTTTGTGAAACCTTGCACACATCTAGGAAAGCCAGGATTACTCTGACTCCAAAAAGAGGCTTAGGGAATTTTTACTCCTCCCCCAACACAGGTCTTTAGCTATCCCTCCAGTCCTGGACATTGTAGATGATGCTTTTTTGGAATCTAGTCTGGCCCCAGACACTTTACCTCCAGCTCCCAGGAAACTTGATAGGTATTACAGAGTACCTGACTCTCACAAGTTCCTCTTCAAGAATCCTACTGCGGACCCTGAGACCATTTCCCAGGGACCTAAAGGCATTAAGGCTACTACAGCCAAAACCCTACCCCCTTTGATAGGGATTCCAGGGCCTTGGACAGATGGGTAAGAAGGTATACACTTCTGCTACTTTGGCCAGTAGGGCCTTAAACTGCCAGTTTCATATGTTAAAATATCAGAAACATATTATGGGACTACTTAAACAGAAAATGATGTTGATTCCTGACTGTACTGAATATAAAGAATTACAGGATTTAATGCATTCTGATGAACAAGTTGGTAAACATAATAATACCACAGATGAATGACTCCAATGCACGTCTGGATAAATATTTAATCCACTTCAGATATCGAACAAAATACAAATGAATTCTCTAGGCAAAACTTGCCTTTACAGAGTAAAACTTCAACACTATCTAACACCTAGCCTTAAATACATTTAACAAGACACTCCCCTTCTATCAATTAAACAATTAATTCATCACTTACATTGAAAAAACAAAAGACAAAATACATATATATTTAAAAAACGCATATATATTTAAAAAAACATACTATACATTTTTTAAAAAATAAACTTATTAAATTCATAACAAACTCTTCCATGAACAATCATGGTTAAGACCATTTGGACTTAATGTGTTGAATTTTAATATAAGGCATAATTCCTTTCTCCTTAACATTTGTTTAATATGTTCTTCACTAGAATATGATTCATTATAAACATTATCTAATATTGTAACTTTTAAATTATCAGGTTTACCATTATGATATTTGTAAAAATGTATAGCTAAAGGACTGCTTTCTTTCTGATTTTTTATGTCTCTGACATGTTCTTTTATCCTACAAGACAAAGTTCTCTTTGTTTCTCCAATGTAAAACTTGCCACAAGGACATTCTATACCATAAATAACCTGTAGTGACTTGCAATTAAAAGTTCCCTTTGTTTCAAACAAAATTCCATTAATAGTTTTAAACTGTGGAACTATGTACCTACAAATAGTACACTTCCCACATTTTCTTGTGCCCTGATATTTCACTTGTTTATACATCTGCATGTTAGGTAACTTAAAACGACTATGAACTATAAAATCCTGAATATTTCTCCCTCTCTTATATGAAAAACTAATAATATTATTTTTTAAAAAATCCACTTCTTTCTTAAGTAAATTCCAACTAAAAATTACTTGTCGCTTAACATGTTCAGACAATAAAGAAAAAGTTGAAACAAAATATATAATATCTTTAAGTTCTCTATTCTTACTACAATATCTATCACTATTATTTCTACTTTTATTTCTAAGTTGGTAAACATACTTTGCAGTGTGGTTTTGACTCTTTAGAAGCATCTTGCAGGGCTACTGTCACTGGGTCTGTTCTTAGAAGGCATGCTTGGCTTAAGGAGCAAAATTTACCAGATAATGTTAAAGCTAAATAACTGGATGCTCCCTTAAACCAAGACCGCCTGTTTGGCAACAAAGCAGAAGTTGTTCATAAAAAGATGGAGGAAAAAGCTTTGGGAATCAACCCAAATGTAATGACTGCAACAGTGAAACACGAAGAACATGGTACAGTTGTGTACACTTACCATAAGTGTAGATGTTAGAGTGTATTCACTGTTGCAGTCCTGGTTACCCTCCCTCAAGCCCCCTGACTTTACTTGGCTATCTATGCAAACTGTAAAAGATTTCCTGCAAGTACAGCCTCCCAGATTTAGTAGGCATTGGCCTTCTAAGAATTGGTCCTTTCTTGTCTCTTCCAGGCCTTCTCAGTCGAACCCAGGAGCAGCAGACCACCTAGACTACAGTCTCAAGGTACTCACAGGCCTAAACAGTGAAGGGCTCCCACTAACAAAGCTGGAAGTATTAAGACACCCCCTATGGAAAAATGTCACAATGACTTAACCTTAAACCTTCCAAGCCCTGCTCAACTACCTGCTCCCTTAGGAGGAAAGATTGCACTGCATGCAAAAAACTGGAAACTCATTACCCAGGACAAATGGGTTTTAAATATTGTTTTCCAAGAATACAAATTCCACTTCCACACCTTACCAACCCCAAACAGTTGGCCAGACCTACCCCCAAACCAGTGGGCAGGGGCCCAGCAGCAGGTTCTCTCTCTTCTAAGTATCAGGGCTATTCAGCCTGTCCCAGCAGAAGAAAGGGGACAATATTTTTACTCAAGACTTTTCTTGGTACCCAGAAAAGAGCTCCTGACATCCTATCCTGGACCTCTCTACTCTAAACACCTTTTTGGTAATCCCAAAATTCAAAATGCACTTCAGCAGCTGCTTCCTATGCCAGGCAATGATGCTTGGTTGGCAACCTTAGACTTAAGGGAAGCTTACCTGCACATTCCAGTAAGGGAATCTTGCAGGAAATACCTACGCTTCAGAGCAGACTCCATGCACTATCAGTTCTCTGCACTTCCCTTTGGCTTATCTACTTTTCCCAGGGTATTCACAAAGTGTCTAGCTGCAGTAATTACATTTTGCAGGCAATTAAATATTCAAATATACCCATACCTGGAGATTGTCCAATTCAGGCAGAAAGACAAGGACATACTAGTAAAACATCTGGCATTTGTAAAGCAACATCTAACATCGTTGGGGTACACCATAAATGAAAAAAATCTCATCTAGTACCCTGCCAACAAATGGTATTCCTGGGAGCAAGCTTGAACAAAACTTCCCAGATGGCTTACCTCACGCCAGAGAAACAAGTTTATTTGACAGTCTACTTCAAACTACTGGCCACAAAGACCCAGCTATCTGCATGGAAAATCCTGCAAGCCCTGGGGTTCATGACCTCTTGCATTCTACTAATTCCATATGGAAGACTGCATATGAGGAAACTACAGTGGTATCTAAAAAGCCTATGGTGTCAACATTCTCAGGACCTGGAATCAATGATTCCTATCATTCCTTGTATAAAGACAGAGTTCCTTTGGTGGGTATAGGCCTGCCACCACAACAAGGGGCTCTCATTCACCGCCAAAACCCTAACAGACGCATCAGACTATGCATGGGAGGGCTCACTTGGCAGGGCAGTGCATTCAGGGCAAATGGAACCCGAGTCAGATGCACCGGCATATCAGTCAAAAAGAAATGTTAGCTGTACAGAATTCCCTGACAGCCTTCAATGACCACATTCTTCCAGGACAATTATTGGTAAAGACAGACAGCACCAAGGTTATGTGGTACATAAACAAGCCGGGGGAACCCATTCATACCCTCTCTGCAGACTAGCCATGGCTCTGTGGGACACAGCCTTAAGCTACCAAGTGCACATGCAAGCTCAATTCCTGCCAGGCAAGCTAAATTCACTGGCAGATGACCTAAGCAGAAATGTCATGGACCCACACGAGTGGAAACTGGAACCAAGGATATTTAACCTTTTGGGAAACAAATGGGGGAATCCAGAGCTAGACCTGTTTGCCTCCCCTAAGAACTACCACTTGAACAAATTCTGCACATGGACTCCCCACAGCCAAGCTTGGAAAGTGGATGCCCTGTCCTTGACGTGGGAAAACCTCTCAGTTTATGCCCTTCCCCCTGTGCCTCTCCTTTCGAAAGTTCTGCTAAAGATTAAACAGGACAAACCAAGGACAATACTGATTGCACCAGACTGGCCACGCCAGCACTGGTACCCCCTCCTGTGCAGTATGTCACTGCTGGAACCATGGCACCTACCTCAGACCCCGTCCCTGCTGTCCCAGTAAGAGGGCCAGATCCTGCACCCTCAGCTCCAAACCCTGAACTTTGCAGCCTGGCTAATTACTTGAGCTCTCCAATAGCATCCCTCAGTAAGCAGGTGCCTAGATGTCATTCTGGAGTCAAGGGGGGTCTAGTACTAGAAAATCCTATGCTGAAAAGTGGAAAAGATACTGTTGCTGGAGCCAGACTCGGGATGGCACAACGGTGCCCAGCTTACCACATATTCTTCAGTACTTAACAGAGATGCCCCACAAGGGCCTTTCCTTCTCATCAATTAAAATTCATGCCTCTGCAATTTTGCACACTATAATACTGAGCCACCCCTCTTCTCTCACCCCCTGCTAAAGCAATTCCTTAGATGGGCCAAAAATGTAAGACCCCCTACTCCTGCCTGTGACCTCAACTTTGTATTGGAAAAGCTCACTATACCTCCTTTTGAGCCAGCTGCAACTGCAGAGTTGAAATTCCTTTCTTGGAAAATAGCCTTTCTTCTAGCCATAACTTCAGCAAAAAGAGTGTATGAATTACAGGCCCTCATGGCAGTGGAGCCCTTCATCATCTTTCATGCAGACAGGATGTCCCTCAGAACCAATCCTTCATGCCCAAGCTGGTGTCTAGTGTGGCCCTCAGTCAGTCCATTAATTTGCCTACTTTTTTCCCAAATCCACAAAACAAAGGGGAACGAATACTGCACTCTTTGGACGTGCACAGACAACTTCGATTTTATTTGGATAGGACTAAGCCTCTCAGAAAATCTGAACAGCTGCTAGTTGGCTTTGCTGCAGGAGCAAAGGGGAAGGCCATTTCAAAGCAAACCATTTCTAAGTGGATAGGCCATTGCATTCATTTCTGCTGTAAGCACCATGGGAAACCTACCCCACAGGGGATAAGATCACATTCCATCAGGGCTGCATCTACCTCTACAGCCTTTCTCAGAGGTGTTCCTACCAGGGACATCCTAGAAGCTGCTACCTGGAGCTCTGTACATACCTTCACCAAGAATTACCACATGCATATTTTTTCTAAATCCAGAGCTGGCTTTGCCACTGCAGTCTTGCAGGGCTTAATAGCTGGCCCTAATGCTCTCTAACTTCCTCCTCCCTTTCTTAGCTTTGGGAGTCAACCAAAATGTAATGACTGCAACAGTGAAACACGAAGAACATAGTACAGTTGTGTACACTTACCATAAATGTAGATGTTAGAGTGTATTCACTGTTGCAGTCCTGGTTACCCTCCCTCCAGCCCCCTGACTTCTCTTGGCTGTACTTTTATTCTTGTTTAGTGCATTTCTGCTTTCTGGTGCATTTGCTTTTTGTTGGAAGTGTAACCTAACATATAATTGCTTCCCATTATGGGGGCACCTGACATCTGGGGCAAGAAAAACTGATGTAATGGCGTCGGCTGCATGTTTTATACCCCTGACAACCTGATGTCATGGAAGAAGAGACAGCATCCGACGCAGGGATCCAAGACTTTAATATTCAGGCCAGCTGAGGGCTACCTGCAGGCAGATAACCCCAATGTAATGACTGCAACAGTGAATACACTCTAACATCTACATTTATGGTAAGTGTACACAACTGTACTTTAGGCACTGCATCTGGGCCTGGGGTTTTCAAATTAGGAGCTTTTCTTAACTTTGCTTCAATTTTTCTAGGTGTTCATCCCATTTCATGTTCTGTACATTTGAACAACTTCTTCTGTCTTTTATTGCTACTAGCCATTTAGCATCTTTGTTACGTTCCACATAACTATATAGATGGTTATATGTATGTGATATATACAGACCCATAAATATGTGTAGACTTTCCACTCTGCAGGATCCATGTTTGCACTCCTTCCTTAATGTGTAGTGGTAGGGAGATTCAGTGTTTTTCATCCTTGTGGGCTTCAGTGTTATAGTCTTTTAGTTATGGATTCCAGTCAGCGATATTCTGTTTATTGTCATGCTACATACTGTCATGCACACATACTTGTATCTCTTTACAGTACTAATCTTTACTTTACCACACTTACCTGAATCTAGTTTACAGGAATGCAGTGGTCCAGAAAAGGGTCACTGATAAACTTTGTGGGAGAAGGAGTGTGAAGTCCCAACACCCTCCCTGTCCACCAACTTAATACTCGTAAGTCACTCACCATTTAATTTAACAGAAGGTATTCATGTTTGAAGCAAAGTCAAATATTTAATTTACTCTGAGAGTACTTGGTGTTTGTGAGAAAATATTCATGTGCAGGGATGCATGGAGGGCTTAGCTTATCAAAAATGTAGATGTTTTTGTTGGTTTTGAATTTACATGCTTCAGTCCACTTTCAGGGTGTCATACATTAGTACGTTTTGTTTGTTATTAGACAAGATTCACTATTCCTTACATATATTTTTACTTCCTCATTAGTCGTAGACCCTGGCAATAAACTGATCATTCATCCCTTATTTCTTCCACGTAAGGGAAGAAGCTTGTTGGTGGAGGGCCACCCTCTATCAGTCCTTGATTTAAGTACAGTTCCTTTGCAATTATTCCTTAGTCAGTTAGTCTTTTTCTCTTTGCATCAGTCCCAGTGTTAATGCAAAAAGTACATACAGTGCTCTACTTTTGATCTCTGTCTCTGCTGTCACTCATTTCTTGTATCAGTATCTTTTTCATTGGGATGAGTGAACATCCTTCTCCCTTTTCTGCTAGTCATTCTGGTTACAATATACTAATCAGGGGCGACAGGTGCTGACTGGGGATAAACTCTTGGTTAGGCTTGTAAGGGCCCTGGGGCCATTAGCCTAGTTACCTCCTGTGAATCAGTCAGGCCAAAAGTAGTTCCAGCAGGCACCCGCCTGATATCATTATCCTCTGCCCCTCTCTCCACAACTTTAGGCTTGCATTCAAACTGCAGTTTGATTCTGATACCATTAAATGTGGTAATTTGTATGTTGCAGAGGTCTTTCATATTTGTTTTGTTTGTTTGCTTTTTTGTGATTGTACCTATATATGCACACATCTATATTTATGTCTGTGTTTAAGTGCAGTCAGATGACAAAACACAGAAAAGTAAATTAACCATAACAATCAGTTTGAGAGGCATCAACTTAAAGTGATATTTATCCATTAGTTAACACAAAGCAAGGCAAAAGTGGTAAAAAAGGCAGGGGTAAAGGGAAAAGGATCTAGCAAAATGTTGAAAAAGAGACAAAGAAGTGTTCTTTAGATGCATAGGAGGGAAGAAGGAATGCCAAGACACTAACATCATATGCTAAATAATGAAAGTAATGAGTGCATTGAATATGGGGAAAAGGCACACATTCTTTAATTCTTAACATCCATCTTCAGAAAAGAGGGTATAGGAATAGTGCCAGCTTTTAAAGAGCAGAGGGAGGATATCTGATATACATGTGCCAGAGGAAGCTGAAAATAGAAAAACTCAAGAATTACGGGAAGGGAAACTGCAGAACCCATACTGACGAGGATCCTAACAAGCTTGTAGATTTATTACCAATCCCCTAGAAGAACTTTTGATTTGCAGAATCATATGAGAAGTGGCATCTAAGACAGGTTTCAGGAAGCGTCAAGCATCCCATCTTGGACTACCAAGTGGGAATAAATGACACTAAAAATTAGGGGGAAAAAGACTGTGGTGTGGTAGTAACAATAGAAGTAAACCACAGTGCACAAACTAAGACAGCTTTAGCCAGTCCTAGTAAGATGCGTGGGGTTGTATCATTAAGATAAGATTTCAAAAACAGAGATGATGTCTTACCCTTTTATACTCCCTTGGTCAGGTCCCAGCTGGACTGCAATGTTCATTTTTGGTGTCATGTAGGGATAACAGCATCAAGCTGGTTGGAAAGGTACAAAGAAGGGAATACAGGACAAGAGGTAGGAAGAGAGGACAGATGAAAAAGGAGAAGCGTTGATCCACAAAATGCTTAAGGGACAGCATGATGGTATACAGCTCAGACAGAAAGAGGAGGGAGAAGGTGACATGCCCACCAGATTAAAGGTACAAAATGTGTCTTGGGCATTTTTTATGGAAAAAGTAGTGGATTAATAGAATGGGTTACTTATGTGGGTATATGACTTTGAGACCAGAGTGTCTTCAAGATGATTTGGGATGGTTTCCAGCTTTAAGGCATAGAAGAATGGCGCTTTCAATACTTACTTAGGTGATGTGGGACTGATCAATATCAAAGTCAGTGGAAGAGCTGATGAGGGAAGGTAGGACTAAGTGGTGCCATGTGTGCACAAGGCACAACAAGAATAGACTTTAGTGAACATGTACGACACCTTATAGGAGTAGCATTAGTCTGTTGAAGAAAAAAGTCCTATGATGGGTGTCTGGATGATGGCTTATTCTTTTTATTGAATGGCTCTTGCCTGTTAAAGGGAGCAAATGGGTGCAGTTAGTGGCATGAGGGTGCAAGATGGTTGGCAAGCATGGGGCCAAAAGACAAAAAAAAAGATTTGGGATAGGTGTTGGGCCAAGAGATGAGGTATAAAAGTAAAAAGGAGGACTGGAATGAATTATTCCAGCTGGACATTTCTATAGCTAGAGAGAGAGCATATTACAGAGTCCTAAGAATTCTGACTTGAGAAGTCCTACAATGGTTCATATCCAGCCAAGATGGATAGATTGTATGAGAGAATATATGTGGTAGTCCAGCATGAGTATTTAACAAGGCAAGGGATGGCGGCAGTTGATGCAACAACCCCAAATCCAAGTAAAATGGCAACAAGAGAGATGTTGCTGTTGCTGCTGTTTGATTTGTTAAACTCACTGCTGTGCATCAAACACAGAAGATGCTATGCTTCTGGCATAGTAGACACCACTTCTGAGTTGCAAGAAGTGAGCAATGCACTCTTTTATAGCTGTTTAAAGATTTTGTGGTCTGGGGAGTGTATGAATTTTACAGTTTCATTACAGAACTCTTGCTGTTAACCCAGTCACTAAAGTCGCTTGGTTTCTTGCATGCACCCATATATTCCTTGCAGTTCATCATCTGTGGGAAGTTTTCTTGGGATGTGCATTACTGGTAACAGTTCAGGATCTGTCTGAATATGTAAACTCCAAATAAACATCCCAAGGCAGTAAGTTAGCCTTCCTGTTTTATAAAAAATAATCAGTTTGAACATTTTTTTATCTAAACAGTAACTGTGCATTCACGTAATGAATGCATTTTGTTATAGCGATCCTCTGATAAAGTCAAATGACCTGTGATTTAGGGAACCAAATCTTGTATGTTTATTATTATTGTATTCAACCACAAACATGTTCTGATGCAGTGGTTTTATTTGATAATACAAATAATACCCTAAATTTGTCCTCAAGAGGTCTAAACATTCACCAAAAGATAAATAGAAACTGTTGGCAAGATAAATATCCAACACAGAGAAACTCTCTCTTATGGAATTGACTTTCCTTGGACGTAAAGCAAAGTATAACTCCCTTGACCATCTTTAATTGAAACATTGCTGAATGGGATGGGCAGTTGTAAATACACCCCAGGTCTAACCTATCAAGCCTTCATTGAAAGGACTCAAAGCTGAAGAATAAATTATACTGGCCCTCCAAGCCCTCTTTGAAAGGAGTCAGAATAGGTATTAATACATTAAGATGGATAACTACAAATTTGGGTGTTTTTTGTAGCTAGGTTACAAATGGTCATCCAGATCAATAGCCAAGTATGAACCTGGGAACCTATAGTGAACACTAGGTGGACATCTTTTCTTTCTTTGCCTTCACAACTATGTGATGCAGCAAAGGATGTGGACAGGGTACGGACAGAAGTAAAGGGGAGTTGTTTAAAATGCATTGATAACTAACAATTATATAAGTTTTGAAAGGGTTTTGTATTCTAGTTTGAGTTACAGATGCATAAGACTGCCCATTGTAATAGAAACTTTTTTCAGACTTTTGTAATTTGAAGGTTGTATTGATCTCCACATACCACACTGTGGTTTGTCTTTTATATAGTGTAAGGACATGTGACTGTTTTGTAAGCTGATTTTAATTAGCATCATACTTTTAGGAGGGGTTGAGGTCATAAGAAGCTGTTAGGTTAGTAGACCAGTTTGAGGTACTGAAGCATGAGGTTTATCTGGAATTATGTGATATTTATTTTTTTATGGGAATAAAGTAGAAAGGTTGATGGAACAAGTCAGAGATGCCATGCTTGTCCTCAAGGCAGGCTGTGTCAAGCAAGGATTGAAACTTAAATCTGAGGTAATGAATCTCTACAGACAGGGAGACAGACATAAACCTTTATCAATAGTTAAGCAATGGAATTTCTTGTTTTTTTTTTAATTTATTAGACTTTGATTTGAATTTCTTGCAGTATTCCATTTGCTTGCACAGTGCAAAATGTAATAGGTAGAGGACATTGTATGTATGTAAAAGTTCATTAAGAAAATTGAAAATGTACATTGTATGCTTTTTTAAGTACAAACAGTTAGCAAAGTGTTAGTAATGTAAAAACTAAAATTTCAACTTTCTCTTCTCTCTTTCAAAACCAAGGTCGTCCTATGGAGAATGTTACCTGTCGTCCACGTCATGACTCACAGAGCTCAGTAGAGGAAGATGAATATGATACTTTAGCAGACATCGACTCTGATAAGAATGTTATCAGAACTAAGGTCAGTGGTTGGTTTTATTACAAGTTGTAGTTTTACATTTTGATCTCTTGTATTTGATCCTCATACTTTTCTAATTATTTTAATTGTTCAGTATACAGAGGTATGTAAAGCAATATGAGTAGAATAGTTATAACTGTTACAACATTAGCGAGAGTTATAGGCAAACTAACTGACGCATGACTATGTTGTCATAGCTTGTGTTTTCCCATCCACGTATTTGTCACTATTCATGCAGTTACAACTGAAAAGGGAGTAATATAGTAAGAGGGTAACCCTCTGCATACAGAATATGTCTAGGAGCACAGTTTGCAATTTTGAAAACTTCTTTACGTCCATGATGACTGTCATATTGTATGTAAGTGAACAAAGGGATATCTGTCTTTTATTTTCAGGTACTCATGTTTGATTGAGTTGAGTTGCTTGCATCACATAATTTGTGGGATACATTTCCTTTCTTATTTGTTTTTGACCATTGTTAGTGGTGTACTGTCTCCTGGTCCCTACGCAAAGAAGTAAACAGCAGATTACAGAGATTATGGTAAATGTCTTATGTCTCACCCAAATGAATTGATTCTAATATTCTCTCTTATCATGAAGGATCTTAGCCAACATGAGCATTTCTTGAACCTCTACCAAAATAATTTTCTTTTCCCATCACTTCATACCTCCTGGTAAGAAAAAATATTTTGGCACATAATTGCTGATGTAAGCATTAGTTTTTTTTTCATTAGTTTTTTTTTCCATTTGGGTGCACACTCCCTGGAAAAAGCAGGGTGGGGGAAAACTTTTAACAGTTAAGCTGTTGAGCTTTACATATCGAAGGACATGCCTAATGTTTGACACTGGATTTTATTTTAATATGTTCTCAAAAAACCATCTTGGATGGTATACTTAAATGTGACTGTTTTGAAGGGAAAAAAAATCTGATCCAGTATTATCTTTTTTCATCCAACTCAACCTTCGGGTCATTGAAACTGGTCTTTGTAGCTTTAGAAGCTGTGGACCCAGGGTTTTGATTCCTAACCTACCCATAATCTCTCTCTTTTCCTCCCAATAACTCGCATCTCATTTGCCACCTTATCAAGAAGGTCTTTTTTTGAGGGTTGTGATAGTGTTAAGCTTAAGTACCTTTTTTCCTTCTCTGCGTCTTGTTTTTGGCAGTTTGTTCCTTTTCTTCTTTTATCTCCCCTGCTATTTACAGCTGAAGTTTAAAACAAATGAATATTTATTTAGTTGGCATTTGTTGACCAGGATAGTCCGACTGAGCTAATGCCCCTTTTCATCTGAGGCTTGGGGAGAAAAGATTGACAGTACAATTAAGCAAGAAAAACTACATGATTGTTGTAAAATACAGTAAAATATATAGAATAAGATTATTACGCAAATATCCATAACAGTCCAAGTAAGAGAAAACAGCAACAGAGACATTTATGTAAGTATAAGATTAGATAATGGCTGAAAACTGGCAAAAACAAATAAACTGCATATTCTTTCCCTCTCTGTTTTATTCTTCTGACTCAGAAAAGTACATTTGTTTTTTAATGTTTAACACCTTTACTGAATTATCATGTGAAGTATAGCCAAACATAAATTTATATAAAAGAAAAACGATATTGACATATTTTCAATTGTAAACATTATATATCACATGTATTCTTTTGTATGTCTGTCATCAATTTAATATTTCATAAATTGATCAAATCCTACCTTCCCTTAAACCTCACTCCTTCTCCAAAACATTATTCTAGACATATTGTTCATGCAGTTTAATTTTTTTTCTGTGTATTTGCTCCTACTGTTTAGATCCTAGTTCCATTTCTTGTCTTTCTGTTACAATATTCAGTATTTCAAATACAAATTGTATAGACATTAGCTTTCCATTTTCTAGTAATTGTTTTTTTGGCAGCCACCAGAATTAAACTAAACAAGGCCTAACTATGTCTAGGAAATTCAGATCCTATATCCCAGCTCAAAAAATTATTGTCTTAGTTACACCCATTTGCTTACCCAATATTTCTGAGAGTATTTTGTTGGGAATTTAAGTCTGCCAACTCATTATCCTCATAAAACGTATGTTGCCAGTTAGCTGTTTCTACCCCATTACACCTCCAACATTTGCCATCTGAGGAAAAATTGTTTGGAATCTGCTTGGGGTATAAAAATACCTACGCAAACACTTCCAAGCAAAACTCTTAAATCTTTTAGACTTTGTTGCATATTTAGGAGCCATACATATGTTCGTTCTCCCATGGTTTCCTTGTAACTTGCTTATCTGGTCTTTCTTCCCAATCTTTTCTAACCTCCTCTGATTGATTCTTATAGTTATCATGCAGTATTTTATACACCATACTAGTTATCCTGTTTTTAACAGCATCTTCTGTTCCAGATTCAGGTAAAAACTCTACCAGAGAAGGTCTTTCACTTAGTATTCCCTTATCCCTTTATCTTTGCTTATATTCCAGTATCAGTCCCTGATAGGGATGACGGTCTTTAGCCTGAGTCCAAATGAATTCTTGGCAACTTCTAATTCTGTTACCTTTTCGTATGTAGTTATTTACTCCCAATGCCTGGGGTCCTTTGCCAGTTTTCTCCAGTAAATTCCAGCCCCTTCTTGCCTATTCTCTGTACCTCTAATTGTAGTCAATCCTATTGGCAAGATCTCTTTTCTCAATTCTGGTGTTGACTTAGCTCTTAGAATACTTTTACTTTATGAATATAATATTTTGCGTGATATTTTCTTGTACTCAGCTAGATTATATGTGTTCTGTTAATGTTGTCAAATGTTTGCCTCCCGTCCACAAAATCAGTTTTATCCTTATCTGTCATATTTGAAAACATCTTTGCATTCTTTTAGCTATTATTGACATAAACACTTTGTAATCATGGGTTAAAATTGAAATGGGCTTGACTGAAGCTGGATGCGATGGGCCTTTGCCATCTTTAGGTATTATATTCATAACAGCTTTATTATAGGATGTTGGTAGTTACCCTTCTTTTAAAATACTGTTAAAACTTTCCAGATCTTTATCACTTTCTTCCCTCCTAGCTTCCAAACTTCCACTGGAATACCATCTATTGTTAAAAGAAAGGAAACTCAGCAGACCACCAAGCTAGAAACTCATAACTTTTAATCCATGAAAAAGGTTAGCGCTTTCAGGTAAAAAAAAAAAAAAAAAATCTTCATCAGACCCTGGTCTAACCTTTTTCATGGATTAAAAGCTATGAGTTTCTAGCTTGGTGGTCTGCTGAGTTTCCTTTCTTTTTGGTTTATTTTTTACAACAGACCTTTGGTGCCACAGTATCTGGCTGGTTCATCTGTTTCTAACATCTATTCTTAGAGACTTTTCTGCAGGTTGACTGTTTAAGTCGCCATTTTTATTTCATCTTCTCCTATCTTAACTTGTAAATGTTGAGCCTCATTTATCTTTAACCTTGATATATGTAAGTCTTCCATAAATATTTCCTTGCGGGCTCTTTATTGATTTTTACATTACTCTGCTTTATACAAATTTTTATAAAATTTCCAAATATCTTTTTAGGAGTCTGCAATTGCACCTCTTTTTGTTATGTGAGATTTCCCTTTGTCAGCCCTTTACGTAATTCCTGTTCCTTCTTAACCATATCTCTTTTTCTTTTATTTATACCCTGTTCCTGAACTCCACTGTCATTTTATCAACTCATTAGCTATACATTTTGAAAAAAATTCTATCTTCCCTAATAACCATCTGATAATTTCCATTACATATTCCGTACATTACTTTCCTTTTAAACAGGTGGGTGGAAAAAGCACCAGTGTTTCATTTTAGTTTATTAAATTGCATTTGTATCTTACTTTTTCTTGGTGTATGATCTGAAATAGTTACTGAATGTGTGTTGAAGCTTTCAGTTAAATGCACGTTCTGTGAAGTGTAATTTCTGTCTTGTCTAGCCGGGTTATTGCACCTTGGGGAATAATATGTAAATTACCTTATAGTTCCTATTACTGAATTCATGAATTCCATACCAAATATTTTCATAAATGTCTTCAGAAATCTACCCTCTTTTGTTATATTTTCCCTTTGTCCCCCTCAGATACAACCTCAGTGTTGCAAATCAAATTCCATTCCCCACCTGTAAGTAATATTCCCCTGCTGAAAGCTGATTATTTCTTCTAAAATTTTCTTAAGCTCAATAGTAACAATTTTAGGTGGTATAGAAGTACATGCCAACGTAATCTTACTCCTCTGCCAGTAGCCCTTCAATACCACAAATCTACCATTATCATCTTTTTTCCTCATCTGTTGCTATCGGAACTTCTCTGGCTAATAGTATAAGTACTCTCCTTTTCCTTTGTCCCCGATTTTCTGCTGAATATCACTTCTGAAATCCTTTATCAAATTCTAATGCTTATTTGTTTCTAAGTGTGTCTCCTGTGCCATTGTATTTGCACTCTGCATTTCTTAATATATTTCAGTACGCTTTCCTTTTGCCTAAACCTGTGAGAACATTTTTATTCCATGAAATTATAGATAGTGTAGTCATTTTGATAAGAAATTATTATTCTCACCTATTACATATCGCTGCTTTTTATAATGTCTGTTTTCATCTTGTGTATTACATGCACCCACTAGTGTTTGGCATTTTGATCTTTTATACAGTTGCTGCTGGTCATCTTCATTTGAACCTATGTCACATTTTACAAGATATTTTTTGTTTTAATGAAAACCATCAAACAAAAAAACAGTGGACCCCCAGAATGCCCTCATAATGTATTAACTTAAAACAAAATTATGTACATATTCAAATAATGAAGTTTAATCCCCCCTATCCTGGTTAGGAATAATTGTCCCAAATTGACAGCTGGACACACAGGCATAACCTAACCTTAAATTAAGATGATCTATGCTAAGACCCATGTTACAGCCTGTGCTCCTATTTAAAGTAATTGCTGATCTGATGTCAATTTTCACATAATCCTTGACTGTGGGCTCTGTTCCAAGCCACAGAACTGACTCTGCCATTTATTTCAGCTCATGCCTTCCAAACTATCGAACTAAGCTTTACCCATAATGCTCCTCTCAAAATTATCTCTGGTCTCGTTTACGGCTTCATGGTTCACACACATACGACCATTTATAATTTAAGTAAGTATATCCTATTTTTTCTCTTGCAATAGTCTCCCTTTCATTTCTAGTGTTTTTTTTCTTATACCCGGTCCTCTCATTATCTTTGTTATTGTGTGTGTGTTTTTTTCTCTCTCTCTCTCTCTCTCTCTGCACTACCATTAGTAGTTCTTTCGAAGTTCCATTGTTGGTACTTCCTTTTCTTATCTTTTTAAGGTATTGTATTTTACCATTGTTGGTATTTTTTTACCTTTTCTCTTCCTCTCTTTAAAAAAAAAAACTCTCTGTTCCTTCCCATGTGTGTGTGTGTGTGTGTGTGTGTGTGTGTGTGTGTGTGTGTGTGTGTGTGTGTGTGTGTGTGTGTGTGTGTGTGTGTGTGTGTGTGTGCATTGATCTATTTGGTGTTATGGCCGACAAGTTAGAATCTCCAGCCAAATCCTCTAAGGGCACATCAGGGTTTAAAAGATGCCAAAAATGTGAAACAAAAATGCCCGATTTGGACAAGCATATCATTTGCGTTTATTGCTTACGAAAACTTCATCTACAAGAGAGCTGTTGTATCTGCCATACGTTTTCCACCAGGATGCTCACTGAACAGAAAAACAAGTTAATTCTTAAAGAACTATTTAAAAGTGTTTTTGATGAGGCCATTTCTGGGTCCAAAACGGAAGCCAGTTCATCATCTTCCTCATCCTCCTCGTCTAAGAAATTACCTTTTTTGGTTCCCAGTACCTCAGAACCACCCAAGAAGGTTTCTAAACAACCTGCAGTGTCGAAGAGTTCCATGGCACAGAATGGCAAAAAAAGATTTGACACCTACAAAAACTTCAGAGTCATCCTCAATTACCTCAGCACCGAGAGGTGCATCGGTACTAGAGCAGGCACAGCTAATTTTTGTCCCGAGATCCAGATATTGTCCATCTGTTGATCCTTTCAAAGATGGACCACAGAGCCCCTGTCGATACAAGACCTCCTAGGTGTCATTCGACTGCTTCAGTTTGGTAGACTGAGTCTCTCTGAAGCTGACATCATGAGACTGGTGGATCAGCTCCTGACAGCGAGGAGATTGTCCTCTATTCCTAGCCAAGCCAAGCTGGCATCGGAACTGACCCTACTACTCCACTGTCTGTTTTTTCCTCCTCCAACTCTGAGTCATTGGAGCCCTATGTTCTGACATTTCTGGTGTTGACTGTTTCTGTTCCAGTAGCAACTTCTTCTCCAGAACCGAGAATTGCCTTGAGTTCCTCTGGGCCTTCGGCGCTGGAGGCCTCCTGGGGTCGAGACTCCCTGGCCGGTCCCGAGGTACATGGATTGACTTCTTTAATTTTGGAGCCATCCATGACCCTCGGTGCTTTGGCTTTCATAGGATCAACCCAGGCTTTTGTTTTAGGGGTTGCCTTCTCAGTGCAAGGTGGGACCTCAATTCCAGGCTCCCATCTGTATACGGGGTGGTGGCCTTCTGAATCATGGAGAAGGCCTTGTCCATTGGAAATTCACAGTCTCTGCCATCCCTCTCAGGGCAGACTTCCACATCTCCTGTACGTGAGTTTCCATCAGTCTCTTCCATAGGACAGAGGGCACAAAAGCCCCAGGAAAGACCCATTTTGGTGGTTTCCTATTCGGATACTTCCCCGGACATCCCCCCGAGGAAGTACCTGTGAAGAAAAAGTGCATGAGGAAGCACTTAGACTCCCTGGAGAAGTCCTTCACAGAAGATACCGACTTTGATGACAGGTCACCCCTGATGATGTATTCTTTAGGGACATCCTAGAGCTCCTTAAACAGAGGGGTGGCTGATCTTCCCTCCAACTTCCTCTGAGGAGTCTATATACCTGGAGGCTTTTCATGTCCAACCTTCTATCTCTTGGATCTCTCCACCCACTGACGATCATTAAACTGATCGCTCAGCAGGTGTGGAAGATGCCCGACTCCATCAAACTGATCCCTAAGAGACCTGATCAGATCCTTTCAGCCCCCAAGGAAGAACAACATTGGCCAAAAGGCATACCCGTAGACACCATAGTGATGGCGGCGGCCACAATAAAGGAACTTGCCAAGGAAAGTCCGACTATCCATCCTCCTAACAAGGAGTCTAGGACTATGGATAGGTTTGGGAAGCACATTTACATTTCATAGATCTTTGCCCTTAGGTCCTAGAACTACATGGTGCACTTCACAAGGTTACAGAGGGATCTACTTAGAGAGTTCTCGGATACCTTCTCAGGAGCAGTAGCTGAAGGGGTATGGGACAAAGTTCCCTCTCAGCTCACCACCCTTGAAATGATTTCTAACTCATCCATGAGGCTGATTGCCCATGCAGCCGAAGGGATGACAAGAGCAGCAGGTTCAGGCATAGCCATTAGAAGGCACTCCTGGATGTGCTTATGTGATTTGTTTGAGCATTTCAAGGCGTCATTTGTCAATGCTCCACTTCACAGATCATCCCTTTTTGGTCCCAAGGTTAAAGACACACTGGCCAGATATGAAAAAGATGGGAAGACTCTTTCTGATGTAGGCATACATTTTTATACTCTTCAGTGGCCTTTCTCTAGGAGCCCGAGAAGTATGAGACTATGGTTTAAAAAAATCCCAAGGGCCTTTCCAGGATTCACATGGTAAAGACTTTCCCTGGGGCAGAGAGAGAAGTAATGGAAGATGGCGCCCACAGAACCAGGGGTTCAGAAATTCTTTCTCTGGTACTTCCTGCCAGCACCCCTGAATGGAGGCCCAGTTGCCCTCCTGTGGCAGCAGTTGGGGGACAAATGTCCCTGCGCCAACCCACCTGGCAACTGATAACTTCAGACAAATGGCTGCAGGTAATCATATCCAGAGCTTACAAAACCCCCCTTTCCATAAATCCAAAACCCTGAAAAAGACTCCTGGATGTTCCATCCAGTCACAGGGAAGCAGTAGTAGCAGAAATTTAAAAACTACTTGACAAAAGAGCCATCCAAAAAGTCCCACCAGGCCAAATAGGTTCCGGGTTTTACTTGGATTTCTATTTAAGTGCGTAGAATAAACGGGACTGGAAACCCATTTTGCATCTCAGCCAGTTCAACAAGGCAGTTCAGCAAACCAAATTTTGGATGGTCTTGGTGCAGTCAATACTTCCATTCTTGGGAAAAGATGATTGGATTTGCTCTATAGATCTCCAGGATGGGTATTACCACATAAAAATGGACAAACACTCCAGAAGGTTCCTGTGATTCTGGCTGGGAGCCAGTCGTTTCTAATTCGGAGCACTACCCTTTGGACTCACCTCATCCCCCAGGGTGTTCACCAAATGCGTGGCAGGTGGTAGCAGCTCATCCCAGACTGCTAGGATTTGGGGGTTTTCAATACTTTGACAATTGGCTCCTCACCGCTACCACCAGGTGTCAGAATGGTCAAGAGATTACACTCTGCATCTCTAGGCATCACAATAAATTACAAAAAGTCAAATGTACAGCCCTCGCAACAACTAGAGTTCATCGGAGCCCTGTTGAACACTGTTCCAGGAATTACTTCACTTCCACTGCAAAGACTACAAAGGATCAGATCTCAAGTCAGTCGAATTGTCCAGAACAAAAGTGTTCCAGCCAGATTCATACTTCAAGCATTAGGCTCGATGGCAGCCTCAATCACTTTTGTTCTCTTAGCAAGATATCACATGTGAATCTTACAATGGTTCCTAGCCTCCCAGTGGTCTCTGATAGAACAGCCAATGTCTCATCACATCCTGATTACCAATCACTGCAAACAGGATCTTTCATGTCGACTCCGTTCCAACGAGATTCTTTCGGGCCAACCATTCATCCTTCTGCAACCTCAAGCCATAGTGAACACAGATGCCTCCTGGATAGGGTGGGGGGCATTATCTGGGAAGGAGAGTCCAAGCCACATGGTCCCAGCTGGAGGCCAACTTGCACATCAGTATTCTAGCGATGAGGGCAGTGTTGTTAGTGTTGCAAGCATTTCAGGATGCCCTTTCTCTAGGAACAGTAGCAATTCAGACTGACACCATGTCAGTAGTCTGGTGTATCAAAAAACAGGGGGGAACAAAATCTTATCCAGTGTGTCGAGAAACCCTGAGAGTTTGGCAATGGGCGATTTCTTCCAACCACTTTCTCACAGGAGTGCACATTCCGGGGAGCTCCAACGAGATAGCAGACTGAGCAGAAACATTCTCATGCCTCACGAGTGGTCTCTCAGTCCTGTGATGGCAAAAGAGATTTTTCGTCACTGGGGCCAACCTTGCTGTGTTTCCCTTCCTTTGGCCTCATCTTCTTCGGAAACCATGGATACTGGACCCAGCTCCAGATCTACTGTCTCATCCGGAGGACATGGTTCATCTAGACCTCCATCATCTCAAGCTCATGGCATGGCTTTTCTAATTCCCATGATTGCCAGGCATCCTTCCCTTTCCTGTCCTGTCCAAATTATTGTGGCCCACCATAAGCCTTCAAATAGGAAACTGTATCAAATTAAATGGGAAAATTTGCAAACTGGACCCTTATGAACAAACTTGATCCTTATACGACCCCTGTTCATAAGGATTTGGAATTTTTTAGCTAACCTCTATCAATCTGGTTTCTGTACCTCAACAATTAAAGTCCATCTAGAGGCAATCTCGAACTTCCATATGGGGTTTGATGGGTCATCCCTTATGTTACACAAACATTGTAAAGCATTTCTAAAGGGAGCCCTAATGTTAAGACCTCAATTTAAAGAACCCATTCCTCCTTAGGATCTAACCCTAATTCTTCAGTCCCTTATTTTGTCTCCTTTTGAACCATCAGCTACTTTTGACTTAAAGTTTCTGACTTGGAAAACTTTATTTTTAGTGGCCATTACATCTGCTGGAAGAGTTTCTGAACTTCAGGCCTTGTTCTGCAAACCATCCTACGTAATATTTCACAAAGACGGTCTCTCCCGTAGGACTAATCCATCCTTTTTACTGAAGGTAGTCTCAGAAGCTAATATCAGTCAGACAGTTCAACTACTGGTCTTTTTCCCTAGTTTTTCTAATAAAGGGGAGTATTTCCTTCATTCATTTATTATATGCCCACAGACCACTACATTTTTATCTCCATAGAACGAAGGATTTCAGAAAATCTGACCAGCTGTTTTTTGCCTTTCCCTCATTTTCTGTAGGTAACCCAGTTTCTAAGGTTACTTTGGCAAAATGGCTTAAAGATTCTTTCACATTTATCTGCCAGTCAAAAGGGATTCGCCTTTCACGCCCACTAAAATCCCACTCAGCTAGAGCAGTGGCACTTATGCAGTTTTTCATGCCAGAGCTTCTTTAGATGATATTTATGCAGCAGCCACTTGGTCTTCTCCTCATACTTTTATCACTCATTAGAAACTGATTCAAGTCTCTAGGGGATGAACATCATTCATTTCAATGGTGCTTAGGAATATTCTTCTGTGAGACCTCTCAAGATTCAGGTAGCTAGGGACTCTGTCCCACAGTCAAGGATTATGTGAAGATTGACAACATGAGATGAAGAAGTTGTCTTGTCATTACGTTCTATCTGTATTGTCGATCTTCACTAATCCTTGATATTACACCCCTCCTTCCTCCAGCCTGAGACTCTTAGTGGATTGAATTTTTCCAGAACTGGCTTCATATTAGGGACACATATCTGGTCTCTCATTATTATTATTATTATTACTTGCTAACTGCCTGCCTGTATTTTGGGCAAATTCGATCTGAGGTAATTTTGAGAGGAGCATTATGGGTAAAGCCTAGCTCAAGAGTTTGCAGGTGCAAGCTGGAATAAATGGCTGAGTCAGTTTGAGTCTCTGAACTGAGCCCGCAGTCTAGGATTAGTGAAGATCGACAACACAGATGGAACGTTATGATAACTTTTTTTCCTAGTTTTTTTTTTTTTTTGAACACCTTTATTGAATTATCACTTGTGACGTAGGCAAATGTACATTTATATAAAAGCAATCAAACTGTATTAACAAGTTCATGTTTACAAGCATTATACTGCACATATATTGTGACCTAAGCAACATTACATAAATTGCTTAATTTCTGCCCTTTGTTTAAAACAATAAACATCTTTATTAAACCATCACTTATGACATAGGCAATAATACATTTATACAAATGAAAACAAACCGCACTGGCACAATCCTAGTGGCAAGCATTTTACATCGCAAACCATGCAGTCTTTTCTTGTCTTATCTTTATTTCCCTGCCAGATGTAAAAAAACAGGTTGTGTTTTTTTCAGAAAACATTAGTATTTAGCCTTGAAAAAAAGTGCTCTGGCTTTTATTTCATATAGTCTCCATGGAAACATAGGAATAAAATATGCATCTGCCCTCAGTTGCAGATTTCTCTAACTGAATATTTATTTGCTAAAGGAAAAGTTCTCATTACATTCAGTGTTCTCTTGTTTACTTGCTTATACAAAAAAATGTTAGATTAAGCCAGTGGGCCTAATCCAGGCAAAGGTGCAAAAGGTGCAAAGGTACGATAAAACATATTAGTTCTATATGTATTATAAACTGTGCACTTTTACACCCCATTCCCCAGCTCAACAACCCAAGATTAAAGCATATTAACTTAAACCTGCTTTTATCCAGCGTTTATTCTCTTTTTATATTGTAATACCTAGATTTCTTAAAACTAAAAAATAAGACAAAAGACACTTGTTTACTTTAGTATATTTATCACATACTGCAGTGACTGAGAATGCTTTACTATAAAACATGCAATTTATATCATGAAATGCTTTATACAAATACTGTTAAGAACAAAAAATGTTTTACTTAGTATAATGGGGATTGGTATAATAGTTAGCATAATGGGAGCTTGTATAATGGTTAAGTTGTTCACCTCACAAATACAAACTACAGGGTCTGATTCTCACCTTGGGAAGCATGACTAGGCTTAAAAAGGCCACCTGGGGTCATTAACCTAATAATAAACACCAATGAACTTTGTTACTTTTTGTTTTTGTTTCCCCCTTCCCTTTAATGTCCTTCCAAACATTAATGACATGAAGTGTGGTATATTATTTTCAGTCCCCCCACAAGCGTAACTAAGTCAACAAAATTCAATCTTTCCACTTATTCTTGCAAGACCATATTTCATTAATATGATTGGTGCTTTGTGAGCTCACATTTGTACACTAATTTCAGTGTTGCTGGTCTTCCTTCTGTTTTTCTCTGACTCCCAACTCTAGACTGTGGTTCAAGTCTCAGGAACTCCCAGTTCATCTAGTAACTTCTGTGTTTTTTCAGGCTCTCAAGCACTTTCCTCAGGAACATTGGAAAAGTTTCACTGGCAAAGTCTTTCTTTGAGCTTTATCTTCAGATGAATGAGGACCATTATTCAATTTTTGTTAGACAAACTTTTTTATTTTCTCCTTAGCCTGTGCTGCATCAAAAATGACTTTGATCCACCAGATAAAATATTCCTAAGAGAGGTGGATACAATAGCTTGACGATCACATTGGCATTCCCTGATTGCTTAGATACATTTTCCTTCTCTTCTGCCTGATGAGCAGTGAATAAACATTTTCCCCAAACACGCTGCAGTCTCTGAGTTTTAATACTTTGCCGTTCTGCCACAATTTTGTCAGGATTATCTCTTTTTGCTGTTATGAGTGCATCTTTGCTAATACAGGTCTTAGCTGCTTTCTCGTGGCCTGGTTTGGTGCAAACACACAATGTGCCCTTTCAATTAACAAATCCTGCTGCGAAATCCCAGTCCAAATGCTTATTTGTGCTTTCATAAAATCAATGCAGTCTGTTCACTTCATTTTCTCTGGTACAGCAGAAAATCTCAGGTTTTCCCTGCATGTACTGTCCTCTAACTCTACCATTTTTGAAACAACTGTTCTTGAGCAGGCTCAGCCTTTTCTTCATTTCAGCCTCTGATTTTTGCAGTTTTATCAGTTTATCTGAATAGTTGTTTAAAGATTTTCCTTTTTCCAGAGTTTTTTTTTTATTTGTGTTGACATATTCATTCAGCGTTTTATTTATTTATTTATTTATTTTAATCAGCTCTGAGTTAATTCAATTTATTATTTACTGTAGATTACCGGAAGCCATGTCTTGCACCAGAGCTTTAGCATGAACTGCTTTTTTTCTGAACAGTTGCAGGATTCTTTCCAGTCAGTGTTTTCTCTTAACCTTTTCTTGTTGATTTTCTTTCAGGTTATTTCTTCTTCGCTCAAATCCAGGCTGTGTACTTATTAGCTAATAATTGGATTTACTAAGTCTGGCAGAGTTATTGGTTCCTATCTCTAAGCTTCTTTTTCACACTGGGAGAGCTGAAATTAAGCTGTTGATCAAGGAGAGCTGAAATTAAGCTGTTGATCAGTGTGCAGCCATCTTGGAAGTCCAACTTAATTTGTTTTTAATGAACAGAGAGTATCTTGTTACTGTTCTTTTTTTTTTGTTGTTGTTTAAATACTTTGCTGGTTAGTGCTCCTTCATTTTGATATTTCAGATGCTTCTGTGTGGCCAGTACCTGGCAATCTATATGGCAGACAATGTTCACAGTTTCAGGAAATGTACAGCCTGTGGCAATAAGATCCCACTGCATAGCTTGCACTCCCTTTGTCTATACTGCCTGGGGACAGCTCATTAAGACCACAGGGGGTGAAGCTTGCTCTTCTTTTAGTTCCAGGGCTAGTCAGGGCTGTAGATATAAACTTGTCTTAAAAGGTTTGCTCCCTCAGTCAGGAGAATCCACTTAGGCCTCAACAACTTCTGCTACTCCTTCTGTATCTCCAGCTAAGACCATGGAGAAATCTAAACAAAAGGATAGAAAAAAGTCCAAAGAAAAAGAGAATGACAAAGGTAAGTAATCTGAGAAGTGATAGGATAAATCTAGGAAATGGTCACTGGTCCTTTCAGAACCCTTGGTCCTAGCACTGAATATTTCTCAACCAACAGATCCAACTCCTCCTAGGATCTGATCACTGATACCTCTTTCTTGTTTTTTTGCTGGAGCTGGTAAAACCTCAACTTCATTCATCTTTTCTTCAGGAGAGGTGCTCTTCAGTGGCGTCTTCATCCTCCAGGTCTGTTTGATCATTGAGGAGCCTTATCAGAGCAGACATGGACAGGATAATATGTTGATTTCTTTGAACAGAAACCCAACTAAGGGTTCCCCTGGCTGCAGCAGGTGCTTACTGCAGAACACAGGGCATCCACATTTTCCCTTATTTAGATAACTTGCTGATTTGTGCAGAGTCTCTTTTCAGGTGTTTAGAATCATTAGAAAAGGTTTCGACCATTCTAGCTCAGCCAGGCTTCAAGCTGGCTGAACCTGCAAAAGTCCTGTCTGAGACCCTCTTAAATAATTGTCTTCCTGAGCTGTATGATAGACGTGCACACAAAAATGGAATTTCTACCAGAAAATGAAGTTCTGACTTATCAAAACATTTTCAGGGATTTCTCTCTCCAAGAAGAGTTTCTCAAAATTCGAGGCCTCTTGGCATCAGTGATCCTCATGATACCACTGGCCAGTAAGATTCATTGATACTTAAAAAGTTTGTCTAATACCTGCAACCCGCAGAGTTCCAGGTAGCAGTGCTGGAATTTGTTTAATGAGAGTTACAGTGGTGTAGGGATCAGATGTCTCTCAGTCCAGACCTACCCTTCTCTCTGAAGACCCCATTTCAGTCAGTGTAGATGGACTCTGCAGATTTTGCATAGGGAAGTAGTGTCCAGGCGAGTTCAAGTTCAAGGTGAATGGGGTCCTTCAAATGTTGCAATACACATAAATGCTAAACAACTGTTAGCAGTGATTCAAGCCTTAAAAGTTTTTTTGTCACTTAAGGTCTGTGGGTCTCCTTTTAGTGGTCAGAGACTACGCATTCATGTGGTAACTGAACAAGCCAGGGGGAACAAGGTCATAACCTCTTTGCTAGTTGAGAGTGATGGCATAGGAGCTAGCATTACAACGTTCTCTGATGCTTCAGGCCTCATACATCCAGTCAGAGCAAACTGTAGTGGCAGACAGACTAAGCAAATCCCAGATGGACCGTCATGAGTGGAAACTCAAGACAGAGAACTTCTAGAATTTTGTCCAGATGTGGGGGAATACCTCAAGTAGAGCTGTTCACCTCCTTTCAAAACAGACAATTGGAAAAATTCTGTTCAAGACAGCCTTGCAGCCATACTTGGAGGACAAATGCTTTCTCATTCCCATGGATGGGAATGTTCCATTATGGATTTCTACCCTTTCCACTGGTACCCAAAGTACTTTGGAAGATTCAGAATGAATTGCCAAAGATCATTGTGGTAACCCCCTTATGGCCCAGGCAGAGTTTGTTTTCTCTTTCAATGGAATTAGCCAAGGGCAATTACCACAAGTTTCCTCACACTCTGGGTCTACTAACACAGTAACTGCTGCATTTGCGACTGACAGCCTGGATGGTTTTATCTTTTTTTTATTTTTTTAATCTTTATTGAATTATAACTTGTGACATAGGCAAATTTACATTTATATAAAAGCAATCAAACTGTGTGTTATCAAGTTCACATTTACAAAAATTTTACCGCACATGTATTGATATATATAATACAACCTAAGCAACATTACATAAATTATTAATTTCCTGCCCCCCCTCGTTTATAACAAGAAACTTTTTTTTATTAAATCATCACTTAAGACAATAGCACTCCTACATTTATATAAATGGAAACAATCCACACCAACACAATCTTAGTTCCATGCATTTTACATTGCAAACCATGCTGACACACTCCCAGTTGCCAACATTATACCTCACTTATAGTCTACCCAATTATTTTTAGTCAATCATTACATAGTTCATTTAAGTCCTGCCTTCATTTAAACTTCATTCCTCCCCTGTATGTACTGTTCCCACAATTCCCATTTTTTTCATATGTACTTTGCTCCCTTTTTCTAGTTTGCATGGTTTTATATTGATATAATTTAGGCATGAGATGTGCTGCAGGTATTGATGGGGGCAATAAATAAAACTTGCAGCTAGAAAGTCTTGTGTTTACAAGTGAAGGAAGTTTTCTAGGGGGTACATAACCAACAGCAGAGGGCTCAGCATGGTGTCTTCCCCTCTGCTTTTGAAATATTTCTGTGAGCAACTCAATGATGGCTTATCTTGTGTATCTGTTACGGTGCATTTTGCAGTAATCTCTGCTTGTCTGACCATGGAACCTCGTCTCTCATCTATTTTTGTTGTCAAACAGCTTATTAAAAGAATGTTGCACTTGAGACCCGCTTGAAAGATAATTCCTCCTCTTTGGGATCTCAACTTTATTCTTGAAAAAAAAAAAAAACCTTATCTCATTTCAAACCTGGCTTTCAACCGGATTTGAATTTAATCACTTGGAAAACTGTTTTGCATATTGCTCTGACATCTACAAGGTGACTCTCTGAGCTGCAAGGTCTCATGGTAGGCCAACCTTACCTGATTTTTCAAATGATAGGGTTGTTCTACACACTAATCCATCTTTAATGCCAAAATTTGTTTCTGAGTTTACCATGAATAAATACATCAATCTCTCAGTATTCTTTCTGGAACCTAAAAACAAGGGAGAGAAGGTACTGCAAACCTTGGATGTGCACTGGCAACTCAGGTATTACCTTTACAGAACTAAGCCCTTCAGGAAGGCTAAACACCTGTTCATTTCCAATTCTGAGGCTGAGAAGGATCAGCCTGTCTGCAAGCAAATGCTTGCTCATTGGTTGTTCTCTGTTGTTGTTTTTTGTTACTCTCACCATGGTAAATCTATTCCAGGGAAGGTTAAGGTACATTCCACCAGAGCCTTATCCTCTTTCGTGGCATATTGGAATGGAGGAAGTAATCTGTCGTCTCTTCTTAGCTTTACCAAGCACTACAAACTAGATTCTTTCATAGATTCTGGAGGGCTGTTCTCTAGGGCCTCCTGGATCCTTATCCTTCCTCCTCCTCCCAGGTAGGGTAAGCTTTGTGAATCTACCCATGTGCCACTGGGGCAGTGTGAATGATGAACATAGTACATTTATGTAAGTCCTGCTTACCTGCAACAGTAGATGTTCAAATTTCACATTGCCTCAGTTGCAGCATCCACCCAGCACCCCCTCCCCCATACTTTACATGTATAGTTTGATAGTATTCAGCTTTGTTTTGTTGTTGGTTGGCTTTGGTTATGTGTTGTTTTTTTGGTTACAAGTTGGCTGGTTTTAGACAATTATTGCTTCTGGTCCTTCTTGGTTCTTCCTACTTAGCACTAAAAGCCCGAATAACTGCCTTCCTGTGACAGGGGTTAGGCTTCCCTTGAGGGGGGATGGGCTTAGCCAATTCCCTGTCACTTGGAGTCAGAGGAGGGAATTCTGATATCTGGAAAGCTGGTGGTGTAGGTTTGGGTAGGCACAGAACCCATACATCACTGAGGCAGTGTAAGATTTGAATGTCTACTGTTACAAGTAAGTACGAGTTGCACAAGTGTAATTTCTTATGTTTCAAGAACACTGCTAGATTCATTTCTTCTTTGGTCATCCCTGGAGGGTGAGGGTCAAGCTAACGTGTGCCATCATTCTGAGGAGGTCTGATCTCTGGCCTCTGCCAAGAGGTTTAGCAAATGACTGTCCAGCACTCGACTGTACCTCTTGGATAAGGCATACCCATTCTGTCTGTTTCCACAGTGAAACACCTTAGCTGCTACTGAAATTTGGGTCATCTAGGAGTAGTTGGGGCTTCATTGCCTGTACGCCTTTGTCACAGAGTACAAGTTTTCAATTTTAAAATTCCATTCTAGATTAAGTTTTATGAACTCTGTGATAATTCTGTTCTTTAGTTACTGTGGCAGTTTGTTGTACCTGTCGTGATGATTGTTTTGAAATTTATAATGATGCTCACTCACACAGGTGAATGCACTGTTACCCTGCTGTTATATTACTTTGGTAGCATATGTACATTTAAGTGTAAATTATGCATTTGCATGACATGTTTTTATTTGGCAGACACATTTGTACTGAATACTACTTGATTTGTGGTGCAGCAGTAGCATTGTTGCCTCACAGCAAGAGGTTCTCCGTTCGATTCTCGGCTGGAGTGCGGGGAGTGCCTTCTGTGTGGAGTTTGCATGTCCTCCCCGCGGTTGGGTGGGCGTTCGAAAGACATGCGTAAATGGACATGCCTTCACTGAAGGTTGAACGTCGAGCTGGCACCTCGGCATTCATGAAAATCTACTGCCAATCATTAGCGGATCGGAGTTCCGCTGTGGCGACCCCTAACCGGGAAAAGCTGAAAGACAACAACAACTTATCAGTTGAATAATTTAGGAAATAAGACTGCTTCTGAAGCACATTATCCATAGTGCAGGAATATTTGAGTTATATGCATGAAAATACTACATTATTGTAAACAAATGAGATTCATTTAGTTGTTGAAGACCAAGTGGTTACAATACCTAGTTGTGAATGAGCTTGGTGCATCTGTCAAGCATTGCTTGATTTTCAAACCCTCCATTTGTTAATCAGTTAAAACAATTTAAATTTCTTTATATTCCTGTATCAGGCTTAAAAAAAAACACAGATATACAGATTGGTAAGTTAATACATGTGGATCATCCAGTGTATTTATGAAAGTCCAGCCAGAGGATATCCGTATTTTAATACTTAATTTATTGTTGCTTTTAGAAATACCTCTGTGTTTCAGACCTGTCCCGAAAGGACAAGAGAGTCCTGAACAAGAAGTATCAAATCTATTTCTGGTAAGTCTGATATGAAGTGCTGAACATTTTTATACATTTTCTTCTGTTATGCTTCATTTAACTAGTCTTACTCTTAGCTCTTTCCTAGGAAGATGCCTTGCCACTATAGAGAAGTGGTGGCAACCCTAGACTGAATGGTAGTATGTGATGCTTAATGGTGCATTATTAATGGATGGGTGGAGTCTCCAATCGTGTCTTTATCCCTGATAGCTGAACTGCGTAAGTAGCTTTATGGGACTGGTGCTGTTATTGTTGGTAGCAAAACAGTGACACTGCTAGTTTGTCTTTGCTGTTGTCATTACTGTCAGTAGATGAGGCTGTTCTTAACATGTCACTGGCAGATTCCCCATAAAGATCATCACAAGCAGAGTGTCTTCTGTTTGGGAGCTTCTCACAACCATTTGCAGTATTTTATCTGCCAAGAGTTTGTCCCTAAGACACTGCATAGTTGTATCTCCTCCTTGTCGATTTACCTAGAGAACCAAAGTCTAAATTTGTTGGTGCAGGGTGCTATGGCGGAGTGTTCCTGTCCAGTCTTGCTTCCCCTGGATGTTTCTCTCAAGGCTGGCGAAAGCCCAGAGGATTGCCCGGTTCTTCTTTCTGATTCCTCTGCTGTAACCCTATTAGAGACCAGTATGGATCCGACTTCTCACACATCCTCAGAGACTTTACACGTCTCCTCTGGAAGCTGAGAGGGAGCCTCAGGTGATTATATCTGAAGGTCCGAGGAGGATAATGCAAATCCTAGTTTGGGAGGCGATTCCTTCTACTTTGGTCGAGTGTCAGCAAGGGTCTGAACCACCAGCAGACATCCCTCAAAAGAAAAACAAAAAACTGAAACATATTTCCCCTGGAGTTAAAATTCCCCAATGTAAATGGCAGGATTTTACTCAGGGGTTGTTCATTACTTTAACGTCCTTAAAGCCTTCTCAAGGAGTCTCTGTGCATGCTCCTCCCTGGTCATCTACTCCTCAAGATGCCCAGAGAGCAGAAGTCCTCTGAAGAGGATTGTGATTCTGGGGAAGAGTCTTTGACGTAGTCCTCTTAAATCCCTTCTCCTTTGGATTATGGATCAGAGGAGGAAGGTTCTGTTATTCCATATTCCTCTGTTAGAACTCTCCTTTGAGGACGCTCCTTGCATGATGGAATATTTCAAATGGGACTGTTCTCGGGTTTCTGATGTTCAAAAAAGGTATTACGAACTTGTCCAGATGGAGTTTACCAAACCCTCTGGTCTTCCTGCAGTCTTGGCTGTCCTCTTGGATACCTTTTCACCAGCTTCTGTTGACCCTGGTTCTCAGCCTCCAGCCCCCAATAAATCTGACAGATTTTTTAAAGGGTTTGATGATCATATGTTTTTGTACAAATGTCCTTCGGCTAATCCTTCTGTAGTGTTTCTCCTCTGACAAACCTTCTAAACTTTTGCCGTTTACTAAACTGCTTCCTTTGGATAAAGACAGTAGAGCCATGGAACATCTAGGCAAAAAGGTCTATACCGTTGCCACCCTGTCTTTTAGGACTATTAATTACCAGACTGATATAACCTGGTATGTTTTATCCCTTCTTTCTCAACCTTCTCAGGCAATTTCTGATCTCCCTGATTCATAAGGATTTCCATTCCTATTGTATCCCATGTCTAGGCCCAGACCACAACGTCACTGGTTGTCGGTTTTGTGCTAGGTTTAACAAGCGCACTATTAAACGTCGGTTTGATTTTGCCCGACATTATTTTGGCAGAAAATTCAATTACACCATGCCGTCGGAACTTCCGACGACCAGTATGCATAAAAAACGCAAAGACAAGGACAGGCATCCGAGGCCCAAAACTGACGACGAAGCCTCTTGAAGGTCAGTCGCCGGTTCTCCGGTTTTCAGCAAGGTGCCTTCGCAGCCCCTGACGACTGCTTCTGCAAAACCACAGGCTGCCTCCAACTCCCACATGGAGATGGCTGGGCCTTTGGACGCACTACTTCTTCAGCCTACTGAGACCCTACAGAGGGATCCGGAGTAGCTGAGCAACCCGCAGTTTCAGAGGGTGTCTTCAGACCTACTCAGTTAAGCATTAAACCCTCTGCTAAGTCTAAGCCGCCACTAAAAACAAAGAAACAAATACAGCATTCTCCAGGACAGGCCTCCATGCCTAAGAAACAAATGCTCAAATTGGCCAAAGACCTAATCACTCTGATCAGGAGTTCCCATCCCCCTCCTGCTAAAAGGCCTAGGCAGGATGCAGACTATGGCAAGGACAATTGACTCAATACTTTCAGTTGATGGCAACAAAGACCCAACTCCCTGCAAGAAAATTTCTGCAGGCCTTGGGTTACATGGCATCTTGCATACTACTAATTCCATATGCCAGACTGCATATGAGGAAACTACAGTGGTACCTAAAGAGTGTATGGTCTCAACACTGTCAAAGTTTGGAAACCGTTATACCACTAATTCCTTGCCTTCAACAGGAGTTTCGATGGTGGGCTCAAGCTTGTCACCTCAACAAGGGACAACCTTTTACTCAACCCACAGCCAGGTAAACACTGACAACAGATGCATCGGACTACGCCTGGGGAGCACACATGGCAGGAAAATGTATTCAGGGCAAGTGACCCACAGAACAAAGGCATCTTCACATCAATCAAAAAGAGATGCTAGCTGTACAAAAACCCTTATAGCTTTCAAGGACCTGCCGCATCCAGGGCAACTACTCCTAAAGACAGACAACACCGCAGTTATGTGGTACATAAACAAGCAAGGGGGCATTCACTCCTACCCCCTCTGCAGACAAGCCATGACCTTGTGGAACACAGCTCTAAACTATCAAGTTCATCTGCAAGCACAATTCCTGCTAGGATAGAAAAACACACTGGCAGACGACTTAAGCAGAAACATCGTAGATCCCCACGAATGGGAATTGAATCCACAAATATTCAGAATGATAACACAGAAATGGTGGAGCCCGGACATAGATCTGTTTGCATCCCCAATGAACTACCAGCTACAGAAGTTCTGCACAAGGAGTTACCATCCACAAGCATGGAAAGTGGATGCCTTCTCATTCAGCTGGAAAAACCTACAAGTATACGCTTTCCCACTACTACCTCTCCTTCCAAAGGTACTCATAAAAGCCAGACAAGAAGAGCCAAGGATGATCCTGATTGCACCAGATTGGCCACGACAGTACTGGTATCCAATCTTAAAGAACTTAGCAGAAGGACCACCCTGGATTTTGTCGCAAATCCCACATCTGCTGACTCAGCACAACAATCAGATACTCCACAGCCAGCTAAAGACCTTAAACCTAGCTGCATGGCAGATTCCTTAGTCAAGCAAGCAATGCCTCTCTCCAATGCTGTTATGAATGTCATTCTGGAGACCAGAAGGCCTAGTACCAGGAAAGCCTATTCGGATAAATGGAAGAGATTCTTTGCCTGGAACCAGGCTCACAGCCTTGACCCTCTTGTCCCAGACATTCCTCAGGTACTACAATATTTAACTGAGATGCTGGACAAAGGCCTCTCCTTTTCATCCATCAAGATCCACGCCTCTGCCATCTCTGCTCATTACAACACGGATCCACCAATTTTCTCTAATCCTTTGCTAAAACAGTACCTCAGAGGGGCTAAAAACATAAGACCGCCCCATAGAACACCTACTCCAACTTGGGACCTCAACTTTGTTTTGGAAAAATTAACTTTACCTCCTTTTGAGCCAGCTAACACAGCAGAATTAAAATATATCTCATAGAAAACTGCTCTGCTCCTGGCAATAACATCAGCACGAAGAGTTTCAGAATTACAGGCACTAATGGCAGTGGAACCTTTCCTCATTTTCCACCAGGACAGGGTGTCTTTAAGAACTAACCCTATGTTTATGCCAAAGGGGTGGTATCAAGTGTGGCTCTAAACCAAACTATTCACTTGCCAACTTTTTATCCAAAACCACAAAATAAAGGGGAGAGACTACTGCATTCTTTGGACATTCATAGGCAGTTATGCTTCTACTTGGACAAAACCAAAGCTTTCAGAAAATCTGAGCAATTATTGGTAGCATATGCTGCAGGAGCACAGGGAAAAGCCATTTCAAAACAGACTATTTCAAAATGGATAGGACATTGTATACGATTTTGCTATACTCACCATGGGAAACCTGTACCTAGCAGCATTAGATCTCACTCCACTAGGGCAACAGTCACTTCAACTGCCTATCTCAGAGGAGTACCTACCAAGGATATTTTGGAAGCAGCAACATGGAGTTCTGTGCATACCTTCACCAAGCATTACCATCTGCCTCTTTATTCTAAATCCAGAGCTGGCTTCGGCACTGCAGTGCTGCAGGGCCTAATAGCCACCCCTAATGCCTTATAGAACCAGCCTCCCTACCTTAGCTTTGTGATTCTACCCAAGTGTAATGACTGCAACAGTGTAACACGATGAACATAGTACAGTTTTGTACCTACCATAAATGTGGATGTTTGAGTGTTGACACTGCTGCAGTCCAGGTTACCCTCCCTCCTTCCCCTCTTACTTGCTGGTATATACCTAGGTCTTCTACCCTTTACTACCTATGGGGAGTATTTGCTGGTAACTGAAAGTTGTTGCTTGCTTTTCTTATGTATGTTTTATTAGCAATTTAGACTGCCTACCTATTTGGGGGCACCTGACATCTGGGGCAAGAAAAACTGAAGAAAATGGCGTCAGCTGCATCTTTTATACCCCTGTCGCACTGACGTCAGGGAGGAGGCGACAGCAACCGATGCCAGACCAAGACTTTGGAACTCAGGCCGACTAGGGAACCGCGCCTGACGGCAGGATAACCCAAGTGTAATGATTGCAGCAGTGTCAACACTCGAACATCTACATTTATGGTAGGTACAAAACAGTACTTTTCCACTATTCTTATGTTGCCTGTAGTCAGGCTCCATATGAGGAAACTACATTGATTCCTCAAATCATTGTGGCTTCAGCACTGTCATCCACTGGATTTCCTAGTTCCCTTCCTTCCATGTCTTAAACTCACGTTTCAGTGATGGATTCATCAGTTTCCTCTCATTCCAGGACTTCCTTCCAACCTTCAGTCCCATTTCAGGAATTTTTTTTGAATGCCTCAGACATGGGGTGGGGAGCCTCCTTTGGTTCCCTCAAGGTCCAGTTTTTCTGGCCTCCCCATCAGAGGTCAGATCACATCAACATCAAGGAGATGAGAACTCTCCTTTTAGCTCTTCAGGCTTTTCATTTCCTGTTTGTTTCATTCTCCTCAAAGTTTTCACAGACAGTACCACAGTGATGTGGTGCATCAACAAGCGGCGGGGGGGGGGGCACAGTCCAACCTTCTTTGCAGACACACTGTTCACATCTGAGATTGAGCTGTCCAGTATCAAGTGACTCTTCAGATGGTTTACATTCCTTCAGAGCAGAATATGGTGGCATACTCTGTGAGCAGGTCCAGTACACAGGCTCAAAATTGGATGCTTAATGGAGATGTGTTCTGGACGTTGTCCATTGGTGGGGTATTCCATGGGTAGATTCTTTTGCCTCCATTCTGACCAGATACATTTTTTGTGCCTGAGTCCCAAGCCCTCTGGCTTGAAATGTGGATGTCTTATCTTTTCCTTGGAAGGGGATGTTTCTCTCCTCCTTCCCTCCCCTTCCCCTGATTCCGAGGGTCCTGCCCAAGATCAAGCGAGACTCACCCAAAATCTTGCTGGTGACTCCCCTTTGGCCCAGACAGCATTGGTTCCCCCTTCTTCTTCACATAGCCAGGGGCAATCACTACAAGTTACTTCACTGGGTGGACCTTCTCACACAAGGCAAGGCATCTGTTATCCTTCCTCACTTGTCCACTCATCAATTGACGCTGTGGGTGATAGGGTTTTGCTCCCTTTTAGGCAACTCTTTTCTGAAGATGTGCTTAGGGTTGTGCAGAAGGCCAGGAAACCCACTACCAGGAGATCTTATTTGTCCAAATGGAAGAGATTTTGTCTGGTGCCTTTCTCGAAACCAGTATCCCTTTCCAGAGGTGTGATCCCTCTAGTTCTCTTATTTGTGTGAATTGCTCCATGCTGGGTTGGCATATTTTTCAGTTAAAGTTCATTTCTCAGCTGTTTCTGCTTGTCTTCCCTTGACTCTTCCTCTAGCCTCTAGGGTTGAGGTCAAACAATTTCTTAAAGGCATTCTTCATATCAGGCCTCCCAGGAAGCCTATTCCACCTTCCTGGGACCTCAGTTTTTTGCTTTAAAATTTGACTCCGGCTATTCAGCCTGCAGCTTTAGCTTCCTTGCAACATTGTACTTGGAAGACTGTTCTTCTTTTGGCCTTTACTTCACCTAAGAGAATATCAGAATTCCAGTCTTTTATGGCTTTTCCTCCTTATTTTTTCACAGGGACATGTGTCTCTTCGTAATTATCCTTTTTTTATGCCCAAGGTGGTTGATGAATTGTCTCTTAATCAGCCTATTATTTTTCCCTCCTTTTTTCCTTCTCACCAGTCTATTAGTGAGAAGGTTCATCACACCTTGGATTTGCACAGACAGCTCAGATGTTATATTTGGATAAGACTAAAACCATTTGCAGGTCTGAGCAAATTATTTCCTTTGATTCCAGGTCTTTGGGTTTTGCAGTTTCTAATCAAACCATATCCTGCTGGGTCTGCTTCTTTGTTAATCCTTTCATGGTAAATGTCTTTCTGCCTCTGTAAAGGCTCACTCTACTAGAGCTGTTGCTTCCACTGGTGCGTTTTTAAAGGACTGGATACCAATTCCATCCATGAGGCTGCTACTTGGACTTCTGTCCATAACTTCATTAAAGATTACAAGATGGTTGTTTTCAGGGCAAGAGCTGGCTTTGCTAGAGCTATCCTGCATGGGTTTCAAGAGGGCTTTTCTGTGCCTCCTTCTTCCCAAGTGTCCTCTTGAGCTTTTATACTGTACCTTATGTAAAGCATACTGCAACAGTTATATGAAAGGACATAGTACAGTTGTACAAAATCTTACCTTAACAGTAGATGTCCTTCTCTCCAGTGTTGCAGTATTCACTCCCTCCCTCCTCCTCCTCCTGCTTTGCCCTATTCCTTCTGCGTTACTGGCCAGGAATTCTTTTATTTTTTTTTTTCTTCTTCTGAATGCACATATTCATCCTAGTCCCTAAGGCCAATTGTTCCTCTTGAGGCTTTTCATTTATGAGGTATATACATCCATACATCTACTTTATGCCCTATACCTTGTTGGGGGGGGGGGGGAGGATACATGTGATGTACAACGTCTATAAATTCCAAAGGCTTTGACATACTGGCTGGACATTGGACTACCCTTGACAGGAGATGTCATATGTAAAGAATACTGCAGCAGTGAAGAGAAGGACATCTACTCTTATGGATAGGTTTTACACAACTGTACTTTCATGACTATTTGGCTTTTATGCCATTATTATTGATAGCTGAAATGCATAATTAGCTGTATGGAGTCCTTGGAGGTGACATAAGTGTTTATTGCTAGTTTAAATTTTTGCCAGTATGGGTCATTTTGTGCAATCATTGACAGTAGCTGGGCTGTTTGTTTGGTATTGTAGTGCCTTTCCCTGCACCTTTGTTATTAGTAAATGGATTGTGTGCTTTGATTTGCATCTCCTAGATAGCATTTATATCTTCAGTGGATGGAAGCTCAAAGTTAACCATATGAGTTGACAAGTGTGAAACTTTTGATGATAGGTAGACTGTGTGATTAATAGTTTAGAACATTAGGAACTTTTATTGTTGAAGATGCCCTTCTGAATTTGGAAATGTGGTCCTTTGATGGCACTTTTTCATTATTAGATGGCCTTGCAGCTGATTTTTGGGACCTTTGTGCTTTGTAGCACATTTATATTTATCTATATGTGTACAGATATGTATATTTATGTGAATATCTTTATGTATATTTAGATTTAGATATATAAATGTATATTTTAGTAGGGGATCTTTCACATCACCATTGTTATACAGATGGAAAAGATACTTAAGTTAATTTTTCATAAATTCAGATGTTTTCCACATTTGTTTTCTTATATATAAGGCAGAAGGAAGAATGTAAGGAGAGTGCTATTTTTTTATTTTACTGTCATTTAGCCCCATCTTGAAAAACGTGAATGCTAGACCATGAAAAGGTGGACTGGCATAATAGGAGACCAGAACAACAACATAAAGGTTTTTATTTATTCATGTCTGTTTACTGGGAAAGGCTGACTGGGAGTGAAAATAACTAATTTTTCAATGGAAGCCTGGGGAGAAAAACTCCAAAGAACGTTAATTAAAAATACATATAGAAAAAAAGAATGTCAGAAAGAATAGTTAATATGATGCACTTAATAGGAACAGTACCTAAAAATACAAGTTGAAAAAATACATTTAGTTTAAAGTTGTAAAATTCATCTGTTAAAAGGATTGTGCTATGATCAAAAGGAAAGAAAGAGTCGAAAGAGAAACACAGAGGGAGAGAGAAAGGGAGAAAAGACATTTAAGAATGAAATAATGAATTAAAGCTCAGATGTACAGCAGCAAGAGAGAAAGTTGAAAGGAGTAGGGAGGTGTTGTAATGTTAAAATGTCAACAGCAGCTGGTATTAGTTCTACAGTCAAATAGAGCTTATAGTAGATATGTAGTAACTAATAGAAAGATTTGAGTGTGCGTTTGGCATAATGGTTAAGGTCTTCCCTCAAAAGATACAAGGTACAGGGATTGATATAGATCTTGGGTTATTGGCTTGTCTAAAATGGCCCTTCGGGGTAGTTATCCTAATATTCAGCTATGAATGATAGGAACCATTGAGTGTATGTATACAAATTTACTTGAAGATTTAGCCACTTGCCATTCTGTGACTGACACAGTACAGATGATTCAAGAGTGCTTCATTCTCTGTGTGTGTCTGTGGTTCTTTATGACAAACCTTGCTAGTTTTATGAAGACCGCTTTTATCTCACAATTTTTTCAACAAGTGGAATAGGTCACGGATTTTTTTCATTGTACCCATTTATGCAGCGTCATTTGCCTGTTACCCTTATATAGCAGAATTGTTAATTGTAGACATTCACTAGTTGTAATCTAGTATTGACACACGTTTCATTTTTCCCAGGGAGAAGTATTAACTACAAAGTGCTCTGTGTCTCCTTTCCAGAGTAGACCTGACTGTAGTTCATTCTTGAACCTTGATCCCCAATGATGCAGGTGGAAGTAGAGCCTTTGTCACAACAGTTTGTCGATGAGATGTTATGCACTTGCAGAATTATTAGTAATGTGTCACAGCACTGGCTAACAGTAGACAGTAGTCTGCATTGTTGTATTAAACAAAAAGAGATAGCTGGCCTTCTAAATTTAGCCAGCCCACATCTTGTACAGTCTGCAGGCTGACTGAGATTCCTTTTGTAAGCTTTCCTCTGTTGTTTGTGTTGTTCCAGTGTGCTACTTCTGACTGTAGACTCTGAAAATCGTGCACACACAACATACACATGGAAGGCAGCAAACTGGGAGGGATTTGAGGAGCAGTAAAGAAAGGAGGAAGTAATGAAACCTTATTTGCATAGCCATGGGCCATCCACTGACTCCATCTCTATAGACAGCAGCCTGACTTAGTCCATCATGGCTTTTCGTAGCTTTACAATTACAGTTACAAGAAGGCCACATTCTAAAAATAAGAACCCCCGCCATCCTAGTTCTGAGAGAGTCATCCTGTACTCTTACTGGAAGATAAACACTTTCTTATTGGAAGAGTAGCTGTCTTGCGTACAGTGTGGATGTGTCACTGGAGATGAGGAGGATGTGTGGACCAGTACCTGGATTTGGGGAGTGGTGCTGGAGTGCTGTCACTAAGCAAGTGATTCCAGTTTGGTGAAAATCACTAGTTAACTGAAAAAGTAAGTAAAGACTTAACCAGTTACACTAACTGAAGGCTAGCAGGAATGTTTTCCAGTTGTTCGAATACCCTTGTTTGGGACCGTATATGAAAAAATATTGCATCCCAGTTAGCAGTCAGTTTAATCATCTTGTGTTTACTGTACCATATTTTATATGAGAGTCCTTTTCTTTTCAGCTAGTTAGAACACAGACTTCCAATAGAGCATTGGCTTTAAAGTTCAAACAGTGGAAGTATATTGAGGTATTTTGTAATACAATTCTGTTGGACTCCTTTGTTCTAAAGGTGATTTTTTTTTTTAATTTGTAGATTGTTACAGTATTGGTCAGTGAGATGATGTATCTTAAATGTTCTCATCATATACTAGCAGTAATAAACAGTACTGTACAGTGAAGTATATTTGCACTAAGTTTATTTTGAAGGCTGTTGAAAACTTTAGCATAGTTTTTGTATTTAGTAACCTTTAAGAAGCTGGCTATTGATTGCTTTGTATACTTTGTTACTGCTGAAGCTTTGGTTTACTTGGTCAGCGTAACAACTCTGATGAACTGGTTAACATTTTGGAGCTATACTTTTTTGTTCTCTGGACTTATCACAGTATAAATGGTCTCTCTCTTCCTGGCTTGATATGATTTATGCTGTGTTGCAGTGCACCTGGCCGGTTTTGTATTTTTTATTTAATCCCTTGTAGCTTGTATCTTTTTGATGCCACAGCATTGCACCGTTTCCTTCTACCTGTCATTTATTTGTGTTTTTATTTTTATTTTGAATTTGTTAACCGGAGTAGAGCACTGATCCCATTTAAGCAAATTCAGTCTCAGATTCGGAAGATTTCATTTTGCTTAGTTTGTAATGTTTGGATTGCACAGGACTTTTGTTTATTTCTGTAAAATTGTTTATTTTCACATTGATAAAATTTGAGTGTTTGCATTAATTTTTCTCAATGTTAATAATTTTAATGGTCACCTGATAAGTTTTTCATTAGGTTTGAAATTTTTAGCATCAAGCTTGGTGTGTTTCAAAGTACATTTTTTCTGCTGTTTGAATCTTTTACCCTTTTTATTTCTCATGCTTCATAAGTTACTGTTTAAAGTATTCGGATGTCTGTAAATTAAGTTGTGTTTTTAAACAATCCAGAGCTTGTCATTAATCATTAATTTTGTTTTGTGTAGTTTATTTTAGGAACTGCTCTCAAGTGTAGTGAATTCATTAATCATTTTAATTTTTCTTGTTACTATGTTGTTCCTTTGAAGCATTCTGAAATTATGTAATGTTTTGACAAAGCTCTGTAATTAAAAAAAAAACAGTTGAGAGTTTACCCAAAAATACAGTGGGTACTTTAGGTTAGCAGGCTTTCCTGACAAAGTTAAGCAAAGGAACAAATGAAGGAATGAATGATCTGATTATGTAATGTTTGTATAATTTTTGTTAGTAAACTTATGTTCTTGTGTTACAGGAACATTTCAACCATTGCAGTTTTCTATGCATTACCAGTCGTACAGTTAGTGATCACATATCAGACGGTAAGAAGTTACTTGAACTCTTCTCTAGTGTAACTGATATTTACTAATATTTTTTTTATGGCTAGTGTTCTTTCTTAATGATATTTGTTTATTAATAGTAGCCCTTCATACCCTGCTTATGGTATTTCTACAGCATTGATCTTCACATGACTTGGTTTTCATGGCTTTTGTCTTTCTACTTACTGTTCATGGCTGATATCCTCTAAAGAAGCTCTATCATTTCTAAATCTTTTACGGATACATTTGCCTGCCCCATTCAATGACTTTTATTCTTTGAATGTCCTCATCATGCCTCACCTTAATTATGGTACACTAATCGTTACTTTGCAACTCCCCTACCAAGTGCTGTATTCCAGTTATTAAAATGTGTCCTTGCTGTTTACTTTGCCTGGCTTTTGAAATGTCTGTGTCTCTGTCCTGTCCCCAGTACATCCTTTAGTAAGTGCATGTATCTGATGTCCGTCTTCATCCGATTCAACATTTTGGTTGTCGGGTTCAAAATTGGTGCCTTTTTGTAAAGCTGTTGATCTGAGGCTCTGCATCCTTCCCTACTCATAGTTCCCTCCTCTCCACTAAACTACCTCAGATCTTGTTTGCTGCCTGAACTTTCAGATGTGTGTTCTAAGAGCTGTATATCTTCATGAATCTTCATGATAAGTGAAAGTCTCTTTCATCATTTTTGCTAGAATTGTTTTCCTTTGTAACCCTTTTTATAGCTTTAGTGTGAAGATTATAGGTGTGCTGTGTTCGTTTTTAGGTACAACTTAAAATAGTTATTTGTAAGTTCTGGTTACTTTTTACTGTTAAGATTATAAGAATCTTTGTACGTTGTTAGAATTAAAATATAGTTCTGTAGGAGTGGTTTACAGATATATAGTTACGTAGATACTTAGAGCAATTTTCATGTAGCTCTTAATAATTATTTTTTTTTTAGTTCTGCTTATTGTTGGTGTGGTTTGATATTCTGATTTCAGGAAACCCCCAAGGTTTTAAAAAGTGCAAAGCCTGTGGAGACAAAATTCCACATTAAGACCAATGTGTCTATTGTTCAGATTCTGCCCACTTAGAGGCAGATTGTGACATTTGTGCTTCCTTTGAGACTAGAGCCATTCAAGGCTCGAAGGAAAAACTTATTCTAAAAGGCCTCCTACAGGATCTCTATTCTCGTAACTTACTATGTCTAGTACTTCTAGACCAGTCACAGCTTCAGCTTTCCTTGGTGGTAGAATGGAAAAAAAGAGAGTGAGAAGTCTAAAGAAAAAACACAAGAGAGAATGAGAGATCTGAAGAAAAAGGCCCTGAGAACTCCAGGAAAAGTACTCTGGATCCATCAGATCCTTCGGTCCAGCACCAGAGACTGTGAGGAAATCAGATCCAGCAGCCACTCAGATCCAATCTCCCTCACCTCAGCCTAGATTCTGCCTGGAGCCAGTGAGTTCTAGGCTCCATTCACCCATATTACAAGAGAGACAGTAGTCCAGAACTCCATTGGTAGCATCGTAAGTGAGGTTGGCCTAGTCCACCAGAAGCCTTACCAAGATGGACATTGATTGTATGATGAGATTCCTGAGGACACAAATTCAGATCCCCACAGGTCTGAACCCACCTGGTACCCATTAGTTGAAACTGACAGCCTGACAAACTTTGACTTAGACAAAATCCCTTACTCTATTGACTCCCAAGTCTCTGAGCCAAAGCATTGGTGCCAGGGTCCCAGCTGTAGAGTCGACTCCCAAAGTTTTCAGAGCCATCTGTACCTCTCGGGACTTACCATTCTTGATAGCTCTAGTTCACAGTCATCCTCGGGGCTGACCCTGATTGGGCCTGGGATGTTCCCTGCATCCTCTGATAGCTAGGACATTCTTTTGGCTCCAGTCACAGTATCAGTCTTTGAGTCTTTTGAACTGGTCTTGCAAGACCAAGGAGTTAGGTGCTGCCTTCAATCTCAGATCCGTCCATACTCCCAATGGATCCTGTGACTTAACTCCTCTCATTCAGATCAGCAGGGACAGTCAGTACCTTTAGGCCTAGAGGATGCTTGCCAGTCAAGTTCCCAGTCTGATTCAAACCTGTTTCCTGAGAGTCTGCTTAGACAAGGTTCTAGAAAACAAACTTGTAAATGGAAACTGTCTGACTCTTCCCCAGAGTCTGTTATAGAAGAGACAGATATGGATCAAGGTGAAGGATTCCCTAGATCCCCTCCAGAAGATGTCACCTTTGGTGATGTTCTGGAATTGATGAAACAGTGATGGACTTGGTCCACTGAAACTCCTTCACCAGCCAAATCTGTGTTCCTCGAAGCTTTTTGTTGTGGTTTATCTGCATCCTAGGAGGTGCCACCTGTTGATGCTCTTATAGATGTTATGGAGCAGCAGGCATGGAAAGACCCTGATGTAGTGGAACTTCTTCTTAAAAAGCCAGGTAGGATTTTAGTAGTTCCAAAGGACAGGAAACACTGGAGTAAAGGTACATCAGTAGATGCCTTGGTAGCAGCAGCGGCCACAAAAAAGGAACTGTCTAAGGAGAGTTCCTCTTTTCATCCCTCTAACAGAGTTAAGAATGCTTGACAGATTTGGGAAGTGGGCATATGCTTCAGTGACCTCTGCACTTAGAGTGCTGAACTACTTGTACATATGACCCGTTTTAAGAAGGACCTGACCGAGGAGCTTACTAAGTCCCTTGTGGTTAACTTACAATGAATGTTCAAAAAATAGTGGCGTCCCAGTTGTCTACTGTGCAATCCAATTCTAATGTGGCCATGCATCTGTTCTCCAATGAAGCTGATGGTACAGCCAGAGCATCAGACATTGGCAGGCCTGGATGCGTCACCCTGATTTCATGAAAAGCTTTAAGATGTTATTTATTAATGCCCCATTCAATAGTTCCACTCTTTTCAGACCAGAAGTTAAAGACTCTTACGAAGAGTGAATAAGACTGTAAAACCCTGTCTGCTGTTGGAATCTGCTTCTGCACCCTACAGAGAGCCTTTTCTAGGAACCAAAGTAGCAGCAAAAAGATGCAGTTCAGAAGAATTATAGTGTCATCACCAAGACACTGCTGGAGATGCCCCCTGCAGGCAGTTTGGGGTGGAGGTTGTGCACTTATCCTTCCACCCCCAAACTTGGCAAGGTATATGTTGTCCTATTCATATGCTGCTGTATCCATAACATGAGGGAGTCTGCCTCTGGTTGACTTGTATGTCCGGCCATTTTACAAAAGTTAGCTGATGCTGTGAAGGTACGTGCAACGGCCCACATCACTCAGCGTACGTCTGTATAAAGTGGACGTCAGCATGCACTTACCTCAGAACTTTTCTGTTGTCTGTGTGACTGCCAGTTCCGGTCATTGCTCGCTTGGAGAAGTGACTTGATGCTTGTCCATGTTCAGATAAGTACCCCATAGGGGTTTTTAGTTACCTTTTTGCTACTGTGTTGTGGTTTAATGTCAGGTAGAAAGGGCAAGTGTTGGTGTGAAAGGCAGATTCCACATAAAGACTCGCACAAGCTCTGCCTGTTCTGTCTAGACCAAGATCACAACCACGCCACTTGTGAAATCTGTCAAGCTTTTGTTCCCAAAACTCTTAGGACCCTTTTTACCATGTTAAAATTGTATCTGGAGAATCAGCGCTTGCAACACTTGGCCAAAGACATGGACCCGACATCAGGAATCTTGGAAGAGCCACCTGCAAAAAAGGCCAAGAAATCTCATCCTGATTCTATGGCTGCACCCTGTAGTCCGACCGCACCTCTCGGGGCTGGTGAAGGCCCAGAGTTCGAGTTGGAATCCGCTGCCCTTCCACTGAAGGGTACCCAGGAGAAAACCATCAAAGAAGCCGCTATCACATCTCAGAGGGAGTTGCAGACGTCCAACTTGGCCGCCGGGGTGGTGGGGAGGGAACAAGGCTTATTTTTGAGGGTCCATGTGGGGTTTCCCAAATCGGCCGCCAAGACGTTTTCTCTGATGATGTGGAGTGCCAAACCGATGTTCGGCCTTCCTTTCCTGCATCGTTTAACAGACATGCCTTTGTCGGATACTCCCAAAAAAGAAGAAGCAAAAATCAACACACATTGCTCCTTCTCCAACCGTCTGTACCGTCTGACCCAGGTGCCTGACTGGTAGGCCTTTACTCCGGGCATACTTAATGCCTTCCTTGCATTACACCAAGCCTTTGCCCCTGCACAGGCCCCTTCACTCTCTACTTCTAAGGGCAACGTTTTAGCTATTTCCTCTGAAGAAGAGGATTCTTCAGGGGATGAATGCCTAACTTACACATCCCAGATTGCCTCCCCTCTGGGGTATGCTTCTTCAGAGGAGGAGTCAAATGGAATGGATCCCCAGGGGAAGACCTTACCTTTGGGGAAACAATAGTGAAAATGAAGGACTTCTTTAAGTGGGACTGCAGTCAGGCTACTGAGACTCAAAAGAGGTTTTATGACCTCATCTTACAAATGGGAGTCCCCTAATCTGTTTGCAGTTCCTCCTGTGCATCCTGCATTCATGGATGACTTCCTGGCTGCCTCTGCAGCCCCATAGTCACAACCCCCTGCACCTAAATGCCCAGACAGATTTTATAAAGTCCCTGAAGATGCAAGATTTCTGTTCAAGGCCCCTTCTGCAGACCCATCCATGATTTCTGTGGCTGCAGATAAAACTTCTAAACTTCTTCCCTCCACTTCCCTCCTTCCCTCAGATAAGGAAAGAAGAATAATGGAAAGACTGAGCAAAAAAGTATATACCTCTGCCACTTTAGCTGTGAGAGCCATTAACTACCAAACTCATATGGCCAAAAATGTTCCCTGGCCCTTTTTACTGATGCTGTTAAACAATTGGGTGACCTTCCTGATTTCTCTTTTAAAGCTAAGGTCTCTAGTCTGTTAAATTCCTGCAGTCAAGTAACTATACCCTCCATTAAGTGTAGTTATAATGCATTGGAGGCTTCATCAAGGGCTGTAACCTCAGGTTCTGTCATCAGGAGATATTCCTGGCTTAGGCTGCAGTCTCTGCCTAATGACATTAAGTCAAAACTCATGGATGCTCTCTTGGACAAACAAGGCTTTGGTTCAGCAGCTGCTAAACTCCTTAAGGCACTTCAGGTGAAGGGCAAAGAGCTCCAGGACCTCAGGCATGTATTTTTCTCCCTGTTTCCTTGCTGCCAGAGGAACTGTCCAGCTAAAGCTAACTTTGTGAGAAGGCCTTCCAGACACATGCCACCCAAAGGGCAAAAAGATCCTCAGAAGCAGACCCTCTTCAGGTCCTCTCCCTCTACAGTTCAAAAACAGCCTTTTCAGGCCAAGCCTGGTAGTCTGTGACTACCAGGCCTTAAGCCCAGATCCCCACTCTCCATGCACCTCTCCCTGTCCTTCCCTGCTTGGAAACAGGTTACCCAGGACTCGTGGGTCCTGAAATTATAAAAATAGATTATTTCATGGTGTGGGAAACCAGACCTACTTTCAGAGGCATTCCTCAAACCCCTCGAGACCAAATGGCTTCTTTTCCCCCAGTTCTGTAGGCTCTTCTCTGTTAAGACGCAATTCAAGAGGTACCTCCACATTCAAGAGGAAAAGGATTCTACTCCTGGATGTTCCTGGTCCCCAGGAAAGAAGGTCCCTGGAGACCTGTCTTGGATTTGTCCCATGTAATCACATTTCTCAAGGTCCCCTCCTTTCAGATGCTAACCCTTCCAACTCTCCTTCCCCCTTATCCTTCCTCAGGCCTTCATGGTGTCCTTAGATGTAAAGGATGCCTACTTGCATATTCCATTCCATCCTCTTTTCAGGAAATTCCTTCATTTCTCAGTGAGTTCTGCACATTTTCAAGTTCTGTGCTTTGCCATTTGGCCTCTCTATGGCCCAAAGAGTGTTCACAAAGTGCCTAGCCCCAGTTATTGCCTTGCAAGAACGCAAGGGATCCCACTATCCCCTTTCTGGACGATATCCTCATCTAGGCATTGTCCCCACAGTTGGTTGAACAACATCTAGACTTCACCATCTCCCTTTGAGTCTCCTGGGGCTCACCATAAACCTTCACAAATCCTTCCTGACACCCTCTCAGGATCATGTGTTCTTAGGATGTAGGATTTTAACAGGACAATTGATGGTTTGTCTCCCTCCAGACAAGATTCTGTCCCTCGCATCCTATTTCCAGGAGATTCTCCCTCTCAAAGCCCTGTCAGCCAGGGAGTTTCTGAGGCTCATGGGATTCATGGCCTCCATCATTCCTATGTTACCCTTAGCAAGGGGAAATTCCAATGGTACTTAGTCTGGAAACAACACCTGCACCCTCTGGACTTTATGGTACCCCTGCTTCCTTACCTTTCCATGGAAGTAAATTGGTGGGTTGCCCAGATCTCTGCCAATCTAGGTCTTCCCCTGCAATCCCTTCCCCCCAACCATGATCTGTACACAGATGCTTCAGACTCCGGTTGGGTTGCAACCTTAGGAGAATGGAGAGTGAGAGACACTTGGTCCCTAGGTCAACAGAGGGAACACATCAATATCAAGGAGATGAGAGCCTTGATATTGGCCCTTCAAATCTTCAAGGATCGGATTTTTCCAGGTGTGTGAGATGGTACACTGACAATACCACCGTGCTGTGGTACATCAACAAACATGGGGGAATGAAGTCCTACCTCTTATGCAGACTGGCTCTACAGATGTGGGAAAGCGCCCAACGTGAGACATGTAAACCTCCTAGCTGCCGTATGCATACCTTCTGCAGAAAATGCTCTAAGCAGGACCATGACTCAATCCCACAAATGGAAGCTAAACAGGGATGTGTTCCTGGACCTGGTCCATCAGTGGAGTATAACTGAGTTAGAACTTTTTGCCTCCCCCATAAACAGACAACTCGCAGCCTTCTGCACCAGGATACCATCTCCCAGGGCATGGTTGGTGGCTGCTCTTTCCTTCTCTTGGAAGGAGATATTCACTTATGTATTCCCCCCTCCCTCTCTCACAAAATGTTCTGCTGAAATTTCAGAGAGAACAACCTCATAGCTTGTTGGTGACCCCCTTTTGGCCAAGGTAGCATTGGTTCCCTGTATTACATCATCTAGCTAAGGGCAATCACCACACATTACCTCACCTGATGGACCTGCTCACACAGGAGAAGGGAACTCTCCTACACCCCCAAATATTCACCCTGAACCTGACACTGTGGGTGATGGGGCATTGATTCCCTTCAGGGACCTTTACTCCGAGGACATGCTTCAGCTTCTGCAGGAGGCCAGAAAGCTCACTAACAGAAAATCCTGTGTATCCAAGTGGAAAAGGTTTTCTTTTTGGTGTCTAAAACAAAATATCCAACCACTGACTGTAGAACCTCCAGTGGTTTTGTCTTACCTCTGTGAACTGATGAACTCTGGCTCGTCATACTCTTCAATTAAAGCACACCTGTCTGCCATCTCAGCATGTCTACCTCTCACACACACACACCCCCCCCCCAGCTTCCAGGCAGGGCCATTCTTCATGGCCTTGTGGAAAATGTCTCTGTTCCTCCACCCAATTCTTAATAGCATGACATTTTTCACTCTCCCTCATGTTATGGATACAGCAGAATATGAACAGAAGAACATAGTAGAGTTGTGTAAAATCTTATCATAACCTTAGATGTCCTTCTCTTCTATATGCTGCTGTATAGTTTTCCACCCTGCCTTCCCCCTGATGCTTGCTTGACTCCTGAGTACTCACTCCATAGTCGCTGGTTTCTGGCGGCATCCATTTCTGAGGTAGGTGCGTGCTGACGTCCGCTTTATACCTGATGTCCGTTTATGGCCAACATATGCTGAGTGATGTGGGCTGTCGCACGTACCTTCACAGTAGCATCTACATTTTGTAAAATGGCCGGACGTACGAGTCAACTAGGGGCAGACTCCCTCATGTTATGAATACAGCAGCATATAGAAGAGAAGGACATCTACCGTTATGGTAAGATTTTACACAACTATACTTTCATTGGCTTGCTGGGTATTAAGCGTAATCACCAGAGGCTATCCCATTCCCTTTTCTTATCCTCCTGAGAGGAAGCTAAAGCTTCCTGATGTTCCACCCAGTCAGCTGGAATCTGAAACAATAGAGGTTTTTAATTGGTAGGAAAAAGTCATACAGCAGGTCCCCAGAGACTAATTAGGTTATGGAGGCTGATCCAGGTTCCTTTTAATTCCAAAACAGACATGGGACACAGGCTAATTTTGGATCTCAGCCATCTCAATCAGTTCATAAGAGAAGGTTCTTCCTCAAGCAAGGTTATTTCATCTTCTAGGTTTGATGGCCTCTACTGTTACACTAATTCCCCTGGTAAGATACCACATGGGAGCATTACAGTGCACTAATTCAGTTAATTGGTCGCAGTGTCTTCACTCCCTTCTTCTCAAGATTTGTCTCTTGCAAGTATGTAGAGAACATACCAAATGGTAGTTAACCTCTACATTGGTAACAGAAGGAAAAACCTTTTGTACACTAAACCCGCAGGCCATAGTAACCAAGGACGCTTCCCTTCCAGGGTGTAGGGGGGGGGGCATTTCGAGTGGAAGACTGGACAGGGTTCTTGGTCACCCCTAGATGGCTAACCTTTATATCAGTAGCTTGGAGATGAGACCAGTCTTCCTAGAGTTGCATAGGGTTGCAGGCTTTTCAAGACTTCCTCCCAGGGGTGTGATCCCCATCAGGACAGACAACATGACAGTAGTTTGGTACATCAGCAAACAAGGGGGAACATGATTAATACCCACTTTGCTGAGGGGCCATGAGAGTGTGGCTGGGAGCTCTATTCAGACCCGGTCTAAATGAATTTTGTTTTGGTGGTTCTATTCGATTTGTATCCAGGGTATACATCTCTCTTTAAATTTTGTGATATATAAGCAGACACTAGGATGTACTCTAAGTGAATTTTCTGTTGCACTGAAGAAGGCTTATGTTCTAGCCGAAACCGGTTTGCATGATGGAGTTGCCACAATATAAGCTAAATATTTTTATTCTCCTTGGTGCTGGATCATTATTTTTTGAATGAGTGATGTCTTCCCATCATTTTTTGATAGAAACGCACATCCTAGCAATGTGAGATGTGTTAGTGGACAGGTTTAGCAGGTCAATTCTACTGCCTTATAAGTGGTCTCTCAACCAGACTGTGGCAACAAACATTTTCAGCCATTGAGTAATCCTCCTTGCTCAATTTTGGCCATGGCAGGTTTGGTTCCCTTTCCTTTTGTCTTGCTTGATACATCCTCCATGGGTCCTGGATTCCAATCCAGATCTATGTAGTCACCTGTCTGGATTGTCTCTACTGGAGCTAAAATCCCTCAAGTTGACCGCATGGTTCCTCCAGAGATACTAGGCTGTCTTTGTTGGTGGTCCATGTTATTTCTGCTTCTCAAAAATAAAGATATATCAAAGCAAATGGAAAAAAAAATATTTGGGCTTCCTCGAAATGATCAGATACCTTTTCTGCTTCCCTTCCATCGATTTTAGATTTTTTTGTCAGAGTTTTTCCAGAAAGGGTCCAGTTTCTGCACTGTCAAGGTGCAGATGTCTACCATTTCAGACTTTCGCACAGGGCATAACAACACTTCTATATCTTCTCAGAAAATCTCCAAAGCCTTCCTCAAGGGTACCTTCTCACTCAGACCACCAATCGGAGATCCACTTCCCCCACTGGGACAGCACTGTTATGCTTCAAGCCTTGACCCAAAAACACTTTGATTTAGTAGCTTCAGTAGACTTCAAGTATCTGTTATGGAAAACCATTTTTGTTGCAATTACATCCACTAGATGGATTTCAGAGCTACAAGCACTATCTTGCAAACCACCATATCTAATTTCTCATAAAGACAGAGTGGTCCTAAGAAGTAGATGTCCTTCCATGTCACTGTTGTACTATTCTCTACAGTAGGAATCTGCTGCCAAGGGCAGTCCAATGTCTGGCCACTATACCAAAGCCTTTAGGTTGTAATGGGTACACCATATGCCACACATATGCTCCCTGCACATGGTGTTGGACATAAAGGTGATGTCCTGACATACCATCCTCAGAACTTCTTTGCCACCTGTCCAAATGCTCGTTCATCTGCTGGTTATCTAGCCATTTCAGAAAAGTGCCCCATTGGGGTTTTTTGCTTCCTTATCTTTGTTATTTCACTTTGTTGTCTTGTTGGTTTCTTGTCATCCAGTAAGGAGAAATGCCAGTGTGGGAGACAAATTCCCCCACAAAGACCACTATGAGTTGTGTTTATTTTGCTTAGGTGCTTCTCACGACTATACTACTTGTGTTATTCATCAAGCTTTCATACCTAAGACATTGCGTAATCAGTTGTCTTCCCTAGCTGATTATTTAGAAAACCAGCGTCTTAAGTTTCTCACTAAAGACACTATGGAAGGACCTGCTCAAGGGACAGCTGTCTATGAAGAAGGCCAAGAAAGCAAGGTCTGATTCTTCTGCTGTGCTGCCTCCACCAGACATCACTGCTGCTGCTGAGGCTAGTGAAAGCCTAGAGGACCATCCTGTCACTTTGTCAGATTTCTCTGCCATGACCACTCCAGAGGCCGGCATGGATCTGGCTTCCTGCATGTCCTTGCAGACATATGCTTTGTATGTATAGGGGGAACTGTGGCTGATTTTTTCTGAAGGGCTTAGGGATGTTCCTCAAATTTTAGTGAGGGAAGAAATTCCAACTACACTTATTGAGCTTCGTCAGGGTTCTGAGCCTCCTAATATCTATAAGGCTGATGACACCTGAAAAAGAAGCAGAAAACTAAGCATCTTTCTCATGCCCCTAAAGACCCTCCAAGTGAATGACGGAACTTCACTCAGGGTTTCTTTAATGCTCTTTATGGCTTAGAAACCCCCTCAGGGATTTATGCTCCTGCTTCTCCTTGGTCTTCTACCCCTCTTATGAGGCCTAGGGAGCAAAATTCCTCAGATGAGGACATAGATTCTTATGAGGAATCTCTGACTTATTCTTCCCAGATTCCTTCTCCCTTAGGTTATGGTTCTGAAGAAGGTGAGTCTATTAGTCCTGACTCTATCTTTGAGATTTCCTTTGGAGATTCCCTTTGGTGATACAATGTCCAAAATGATGGAATTTTTCAAATGGGGTTGTACTCAGGTACTATGAGCTCCTGCAAATGGACCCTCCTAGGCCTTCTGCTTCCCCTCCTGTCCTTGTTGCCTTGTTGAATGCTTTTTCGGCTCCTGATTCCATGCCCCCTACTCCCAAAAAAACTGGTAGGTTTGACAAGGTACCTGATGATTGCAAGTTTCTTCATAAGTTTCCCTGTGCTGATCCCTGTTCCTCTGACAAGCCATCAAAACGTTTACATTCTACAGAGCTGCTTCCCACTGACGATGACAGCAGAACCATGGAGAGGTTGGGTAAGAAAGTTTATACTTCTGCTACTCTGGCTTTTCCGGCTGTGAATTGTCAGACCAATATGACCAAATATATTTTGGCTGTTCTGTCTCAGGCCTATCAGGTTATTTTTAGCCTTCCTGACTCCAAGGAGAAGACTTCTGCCCTTTCTTTGCTAGGGACTTTATCTCCGGCTACTCCCCATTCCGTTAAATGCAGCTGTGATGCAGCTGACTCCTCATCTAAGGCTGCTGCTTTAGGCTCTGTATTGAGGAGGTATGATGATATCAAGGCTAAGTTGAATGGATGCTCATCTGGACAGTAAACATTTGTTTGGCACTGCTGCTGAGTTGTTTAAGTCCCTCCTGGAAAAGGGTAAAGCTTTACAAGAGTTAAAACATATTTTTATTTCATATGCTCTTAAATTTCAAAGGAATTACCCTAACAAGCCTGTCTTTGTCCATAGACAGTCTTGGCCTCCCCCCAAAGGTAAGAAGGGTGGTAGAAGGGCTCCTCAAACTCCTTCAGCTTAGAGGTTTCCTTTTCCTGACAAACTAGGTTCTGTCTAACAACCCTTGCCTTCCTCTTCCCAGTCACAGTCCTCTCTCTGTTCGTTCATGAAGGGCCATTTTAAGCCTAGCCAGTAACCCAAGGTCAGAATCAAATCTTACACCCTGTGTTTGTAAGTTAAAGACCTTAACCGTTATACCATACCCTCCCAACAGTGGCCCGTTCCCAAAGTTGAACCAGGGTTGCCTGAGTGAAAACCAAGAATCATAACCGCTAGACAATATGGGACATCCCTATCAATATGAAAACCCTCTGATGACCCTCAGTCAACTATGAAAACAGATCTTCTCATTTAAGAGCAGTCTGAACATAGTTGCTGCCATGGGAATATTCCCATGTGTACAAATATGAAGCAACTTTAAAGCTGACTAATGCTATTAGGTGCTGCAGGGATGCTGCATTCCGGATGCATCTTTCCCTGTCCCTTCCTATTTGGTTACAGATCACCCAAGACTTCCAGGTCCTTTCTGTAGTTTGCCAGAGGTATTTCATGGTCTGGAAATCCCCTCCCCCTTTCTTGGACATTTCTCAGCCTCCTCGGAACACATGCCCTTTTTTCCAGAGGTACTTCTGGCCCTGTTGACTCAGGGAACTATTCAAGAGGTTCCAACTCCTTAGAGGGGGGAAAGGGTTTTAATCCAGAGTGCTTTTGGTCCCCAGAAAAGAAGGCACCTGGAGACCCATTCTTGGACTTTTCTCAGCTAAACACCTTTTTGAAGGTTCCTTCCTTTTGGTTGCTATCCCTTCAAACCTTGTTTCCTCTTCAACTTTCTCAGGCTCTAATTGTTCCCTGGATCTCAAGGATGCTTATCTACACATCCCTATCCATCGCCTTTTCAGGAGATTTTTATGTTTCTATGTTGCTTCCTGGCATTTTCAGTTCTCTGTGTTGACCTGTGGTCTCTCTACTGCCCCAAAGGTCTTCACCAAATGCCTCGCTCCCGTGATTGCGTTTTGCATAATGAGGGGAATGCAGATTTTTCCTTACCTGGACGACCTTCTCATTCTAACCTCTTCTCCAGACATGTTGCTTCAGGATATTCACTTTGCAATTTGTTTTCCACAAAGCATGGGGTGTATATAAATTTTCAAAAGTCATTCCTGACCCCTTCTCAGGATCATGTTTTCATAGGGTGCAAGCTCCAGAGAGTTCCTATACTGGCATCCCAGCCTCCTCCCAAGGCCTTCACACTGATTTGCCTTCTTTCAGTCCCGTCTTCCTCTGGCATTATTTTCAGCCATGGAGTTTGTAAGGGCTCTGGGTTTCATGGCTTCCACCATTCCTATGCTTCCTCTAGCCAAACTGCATATGAGAAAGCACCAGTGGTTTCTAAAGTCAGTTTGGCTTTGACATTGTCATCGTTTAGTTTCTAGTTCTTCTTCCATGCCTCAAGCTGGAACTTCAGTGGTGGATTCATCAGTTGTCCCTCAACCCAGAGCTTTCTTTTCATCCTCCAGCTCAGTCTTATGAACTCTTCACTGATGCTTCAGACATTGCAAGCAAAGCATCCTTCGGTCCTCTGAAAGTGCAGAGACTCTGGTCTCTTTGTAAGAAGAAGGACCACATCAATGTCAAATAGATGAGAGCCCTTCTTCTGGCTCTTCAAGCTTTTCATTCTCTTTTTTTTCCAGGGCCCCTCAGGATTCTCATGGACAGTACCACAGTGATGTGGTATATCAACAAGCAATGGATGACAAGTCCTTATCTCCTGTGCAGGCTGGCTGTTCGTCTGGAATCTAACTGTTCAGTATCAGGTGACCATTCAAGTAGTTTATATTCCTTCAGCTCAAAACATGGTGGCAGTTTCTGTGAGCAGGTCCATAACTCGATATCACAAGTGAGTGCTCCACAGAGATGTGTTTCTGGACATTGTCCACCAGTGGGGTACTCATCAAGTAGATCTCTTTGCCTCCCTTCTGAACAGACAACTTTCTCTGTTTATGCACCACAGTCCCATGTCCTCTGGCTTGGAAAGTGAAAGCCCTGATTATGCTTTCATAGGTTCATAGATTAGTACTAAGCTAACTGCCCTTGCGAGCCATTTTAAGCCTAGCCAATTATCCCTTGTGAGACTCAAACCCTGCACCTTGTGTTTGTAAAGCAAACACCTTAACCTTTAGGCCACCCTCCCTTTTCTTTCATTCTGAAAGTCATGTTCAAGGCAAAACAGATAGAATGCTCCCAAAATCTTGCTGGTGACTCACTTTTGGCCGAGACAGCATTGCTTCCCTCTTCTGCATCTTGCCAAGGGCAATCATCACAAGTTACCTCACTGGGTAGACCTTCTCACACAAGGCCACGGGATCTCTCATCCAGCCTCACCTGTCCTCTTTTCAACACCTCTATCTGTATGATAGGATTTTGATCCCCACAGACACCTGTTTTTATGAGGACATACTTCGGGTCTTGCCGGAGGCCAGGAAACCCACTGCTGGGTTGACCTCTTCTTTTGTTAAGGCTTACCTTTCAGCTATCTCTGCTTGTCTGCCTTTGGTTCCTCCTTTAGCCTCTAGATTTGAGGCCATAAGTTTCTTAAAGGTGTCCTTCATATTACGCCTCCCAGGAAGCCTGTCCATCCTTTCTGGGTTCTTAGTTTTGTTTTAGAAAGACTGTCCCAGTCTCCTTCCAGTCCTGCTGCTTCAGCTTCCATGCAGCATTGCTCTTGGAAGACGACTTCTTTTGGACCTTACTTCTGCCAGACGAGTGTCTGAGTTGCAAGCCCTTATGGCTGCTCCTCCTTTTTTAATTTTCCATAAAGACAGGTTGTCCCTTTGTACTAATCATTCTTTTATGTCCAAGGTGGTTAATGAGCTGTCCCTTAATCAGTCTATTCATTTCCCACTTTTTTCCCTTGTCTGCAGTCTACTAGTGAGAAGGTTTTGTACTGATTGGATTTGCATAGACAATTCTGATATTATTTGGATAAAACTAAAGCTTTTTGTAAATCTGAACAGCTTTTTGTCTCTTTTCATCCTAGGTCTCTAGGTTTAGCTGTTTCCAAACAAACCATTTCTTCTTGGATTTCTACAGCCAGTTTCCTTTTGCTATTCTTTTCATTTGAAGAGCATTCCTTCCTCTGTTAAGGCTTATTCTATTAGGGCTGTGGCTTCTTCTGGTGCTTTTTTTCAAGTGTGTGGATACTTCTGTGCATACCTTTACCAAGCAACTATAAGTTGGATGTGATTTCTAGGGCCAGAGCTGGTTTTGCCAGGGCTGTTCTTCATGGATTTCTAGAGGGCTCTGCTGGCCCTTTCTCCTTCCAGTCTTCTCTGTGAGCTATTATACTTTCCCTATTGTAAAGAATCCTGCAACAGTGATATGGAAGGACATAGTACAGTTGTATAAAATCTTACCATAACAGTAGATGTCCTTCTCTTCACTCTTGCAGTATTCACTCCCTCCGTTCTCCCCTGGTCCTTTCTCCTTCTGGATGTGCTTGCCACCTACTTTTATCCTTTGACTGTCTTTCCTACTGGGGCTTTTCAGTTCTGAGGATGGTATGTTTGGACATCACCTTTATGCCCACATGTGAAGTACGGTGTACCCATTACAACCTAAAGGATTTTGTATACTGTCTGGACATCAGGCTGCCCTTGGCAGGGGATTTCTATTGTAAACAATACTGTAACAGTGAATAGAAGGACATGTACTGTTATGGTGAGATTTTACACAACTGTACTTCTTCTTTTTTTACCAAAGGTAACATCTGAAGTAAATTTAAATCAGCCAATTGATGTGGCAGCCTTTTTCCTCAAGTTCTGAAACAACGGAGAATATAACCTATGCAAGCTAGATGTTCACAGACAGCTCAGATTGTATTTATATTGAACCAAGAATATCAGGAAGTCAGATCAGCTATTTGTAGCTTTCTCTAAAGCAAATTGGGGAAAAAGCTCATTAAAAGTCACGATTTCTCAATGGCTGCCAGACTGCATCCCTTTGTCTGTGATGACTGGGGTATAACCCTACATAAGAAACCAAAAGCCCATTCCACAATATCAATAGCTACTTCTATGATATTCATGAAAAGAGTTCCTGTCTATGACATTTGTTTAGCGTCAGTATGGTCCACACCTTAATATTTCATTTCATATTGGATGTGCAGTTCAGATCACATTCTTTTTTTGGTTCCACAATTCTCAGGATTGCCCATCCTTAATACTGCCCAAATATTTTTTCAACTTGGGAATCTGTCCCAAAGATTAAATTGGACAAAAATAATTAATAGTGGTTATGAATGTTATGTACTTACCATAATGATACATCTGTGTTCTCTTTTTTTGTATGGTTCAAGATGTTTCCCTCCATCCTTCTTCCAAAATTATTGCTGACAGCTTCTGGAGACCAGACAAACCTCACCTAAGACCCTGCCTATTAAACATTTCTATTTGTACCTTACTGTGATATTAACATGTTCAACTGTGACACCAAAAAAGTATTTTTTGCAGTTATGTCAGGAAATCAATATTTTTAGGTATAATTCAGCAAACTCATTCTGAGAGTTCTGCTGGCCCTTTCTCCTTCCAGTCTTCTCTGTGAGCTATTATACTTTCCCTATTGTAAAGAATCATGCAACAGTGATATGGAAGGGCATAGTACAGTTGTATAAAATCTTACCATAACAGTGGGGAGGAGGGAATTATTTACAGGGGAGGAGTCAGAGCCCTAGATCCATAGCTTTAGAAAAAGGCACTGAGGTTGGATCCTGCAACCCAAAATTTGAACTGTACAAAAAAGAGAGAACATGGCTCTGTCATTATGGTAAAAACGTAACTTTCATTTATGGCTAGTAATGTACACCTCACAGAATATGCCCTGATACTCATATTCATAGGTTCATACTAGGCTATCTGCCCTAGGGCATTTATAAGCCTAGCCAGAGTGTGTTTGGCTTTCGCCACCCATTTTAAATGAATTTTGCTATGCCCTTTTTCGAGGTTAGTATACTGAGCCTCTGTCTAACAGTGACACAAAAGTGACACCCGGGGTAAACCTACGATCTCCCATCCACTCATCAAGATTCCTCTTGAAGAGAGTCAATGAGGGACTCTGCCTAACCTGGACTGGGATTTTATTCCAGAGTGAAGGGAGCCTCTGGGTTATGAATCTGTCCCTCCAGCATGTCCTATTTATTTCAGTGCTGAGGTCCAAGTCTCTCGAGTGCGTAGCTCGATGGGATTTGGATTTTCTGAGGTGCAGCATGTCCATTAATACCGGGTTGGACATGGCTTTATACGTCAGGCACAGATCGCCTCTGAGCAGGTGGTATCCCACTGAGTAGAGCTGGAGTTTCTTTAACCGGGCAACATATGGCATCTGTTTGAGCCCTTTGATCCTCTTGGTGAGGTACTTTTGGGGTCTTTCCAGTTGCTGCAGGTGTCTGGTAAGGTACATCCCAAAAGGGGCATTGTACTCAATTATGGGCCTGATGAGGGATGAGTAAAGAGGCACGATGACCTCCCCTGATCTAGATGTGAATCCCTTCAGGATTAGTTGGGCTATATAAAATGTTTTTCTAACCACTTTGACCACGTGGTTCTCAAATGAGAGATTGCTATCAACTTGGGTCCCCAGGTCCCTAATTACTTCTTCTGTACTTAATGGATTACCACCTATGTGGTACTTTGTGGGCACTTTGTTTTTGCCAAAGGGGATGACTATACACTTTTTGGCGTTTAGCCTGAGGCCATGGCTCTGGCACCAGTTGTCTGTTTCTATGAGGCCCTTTTGTAGGATGCTTGTGTCGGCTGGAGAGTCGATTATGGCGGCTAGTTTGCAGTCATCTGCGAACTTGGTCAGCTACAGTTCTTCCATGTTGGCCTGTACCTCCGAGAAATATATACCGAACAAGAGAGGTCCCAGGACTGAGCCTTATGGGACACCACTTGTAACTGGTTTGGAGTCTGACATGGCTCCAGCAATTCTAACCATGTGGGTTCTGTTCTTGAGCCAGTTTGTAACCCATCTAGTGACATAGGGGTTTATATTTAAGCTGGTGAGCTTATCAATAATGCCCGAGTGGGGTATTGTATCGAAGGCTGTTGCGAGGTCCAGGTAGGCTGTGTGGACCACTTTCCCCTCGTCAATGGCCTTGGTGACTGTTTCAAAGAAATCGACCAGGTTTAAGAGGCAGGATCTGCCCTTAACAAAGCCGGACTGGGTAGGATCCAGTGTCTGTAGGTCCCCAATATCTTTATTTATGAGGTTCATGATGATCCTTTCCATAGCTTTGCAGACCAAGCTAGTCAGGCTTATGGGGCGATAGTTTCCAGGATCCGTTGAGGCACCACCTTTGTGGAGAGGGACCACTGTTGTTGTACACCACTCTTTGGGTACATATAGTTTCATAGTATAGTACTAGGCTATCTGCCCTAGGGCATTTACAAGCCTAGCCATAGTGTATGTGGCTTTCGCCACCCCAAGTAATGATACAAAAGTGTACAAAATAAATTTAGTTTACTGTGCCTCTGTCTAGTAGTGACACAGAGATGACCCCTGGGGTAAACCTGCGATCACCCATCCACTCGTCAAGATTTCTCTTGAAGAGAGTCAGTGAGGGGCTCTGCCAAAATTGGACTGGGATCCTGTTCCAGAGTGCGGGAAGCCTCTGGGTTATGATTCTGTCCCACCAGCATGTCCTATTCATATTTGTGCTGAGGTTTAGATCTTTAGCTCTCGTGGCTCTGATCTATTTGGATTTTTTGAGGTGGAGCATGTCCATTAATTCCGGATTGGATATGGCCTTGTATGTCAGGCACAGATCACCTCTGAGCAGGCGGTATGCTACTGAATAGAGCTGGAGCTTCTTTAGTCTGGCAGCATATGACATATGTTGGAGACCCTTGATCCTCTTGGTGAGGTACTTTTGGGGGGTCTCCAGCTGCTGCAGGTGCTGGGTGAGGTACATACCAAATGGGGCATTTTACTCAATCATAGGCTTGATAAGGGAGGAATATAGGGGTACAATGACATCCTTTGATCTGGATGTGAATCCCTTCATGATAAGGTGGGCAAGGTAGAAGGTCTTTCTAACCACTTTGGTGACTTGGGTGTCAAATGAGAGGTCACTACCAACTTGGGTCCCCAGGTCTCTGATTACTTTTTCCGTACTTAATGGATTACCACCTGTGTGGTAATTTGTGGGTACTTTGTTTTTCCCAAAAGGGATGACTATACATTTTTTGGCATTTAGTTTAAGGCCATGACTCTAGCACCAGTCGTCTGTTTCTGTAAGGCCCTTCTGAAGAATGCATGTGTCAGCTGGTGTATCGACTATGGCGCCTAGTTTGCAGTCATCTGCGAACTTAGTCAGCCACAACCCCCCTATGTTTGCCTGCACATCTGAGAAATAAATGCCGAACAGGAGGGTTCCCAAGACAGAGCCCTGTGGGACTCCACTTGTGACTGGCTTAGAATCTGACATAGCTCCAGCTATTCTGACTTTGTGGGTTCTGTCCTTTAGCCAGTTTGCAACCCATCTTGTGACATACGAGTTTACATTTAAGCTGTTAAGCTAGTCTATGATGCCTGAGTGTGGTATTGTGTCGAAGGCTTTTGCCAGGTGCAGGTAGGCTGTATGAACTGCTTTGCCTTCATCGATGGCTCTAGTGACTGTTTCAAAAAAGTCCACCAGGTTTAAAAGGCAGGATCTGCCCTTTACAAAGCCGAACTGGGTAGGGTCAATTGTCTGTAGGTCCCCGATGTCTTTGTTTATGAGTTCCATAATGATCCTTTCCATAGCTTTGCAGACCAGGCTGGTCAAGCTTATGGGGCGGTAGTTTCCAGGGTCTGTAGAGGAGTGGGACCACTGTTGCTGTATGCCAGTGTTCAGGGACATATCCTGTAGTAAAGCTAAGATTGAACAGCAATCATATGTGCGGGTTTAGCTCCTCTAGGAGTTCACGTAGCATGCAACCCGGGACACCGTCTGGTCCCATAGATGCTGTATTTTTAGCTTTGCTGAGAGCAGCTGTCACCTGGACATCTGAGATGTCAGGGAGGTTGCATTCAGCTGGGATAAATATTTCATCTTTTGGGGGAGAGGATGGGGAGAAATTTGCACTGAACCTATCTGCCAGTATGTTGGCAATATCTGTGGGTTCAGTGTATTTCTTGCCATTATGAACTAACTCTGAGCATATCTGAGGGTTTCCGCCCAGGTTTCTAACATAACTGAAGAAGGCCTTGTGGTTATCTTTAGTGTCCTTAGCGATTTTTCTCTCAAAGTTGGCCTTTGATGATTTTATGAGCAAACGTAGTTTTTTGCTAGTGCTGATCAAAGATGCCTTCCCTTTATGGGATTTTGCTCTGTCTTGCAGTAGCTTCCTTCTCTTGTTATAAAGTTTGTTTATGGCTGGGGTCCACCAGATAAGGATGCCTGCCTTTGGTGGAAAGGGTCTTGGTTTTATTTGGGATTGCATGATCCATGCATTCTTGGAGATGTCCGTAGAAAGCATTTGTGAAGGATTCTGCAGTGTGGGATGTGGTTTCCACTGGCCCAGGGGGCTTGAAGGATACCATTTCAGTCCTAAGGAGTGTAAAGTCGGCTTTTGAGAAGTTTCTCACTGTGGTCTTTTGTGCTGGGGGTGGAGGTGGGATATGAATATCTAAAGTTATTAGTTTGTGGTCTGATCTCACTAGTGAGGGGTATACTTCCGGTGTTGAGCATTTTGTCCCCATGTTTGTGATGATCAGGTCAAGTATATTATTTCCCCTTGTGGGGGAGGTGACTAGTTGTTCCATTGCATTTGAGTTGATGAATTCCAGGAACCTTTGGGCTAGGGTGTTGGGGCTTGAATAATGCACCCAGTCTATGTTTGGGTAGTTGAAGTCTTCCCAATATGATGGTATTTGGTAAGACATTCATATCCTCCAGTGTCTTCAGGAAGGCTGAATGGAGTTCCTGAGATTGAGAGGGTGGTCTGTAGCATGCTACAAGTTGTATAGCAGTTTTGCCTATGGTTAGTTGCACATGGATGGTCTCCAATGCTTCGTGCGTTGCCACTAACCTGGAGGTGTGGGTGTCTTTAATGAATATGGACACTCCCCCTCCTTTTGTGGTTCGGCCCAAGTTTTGGGGCCGAAATGCATGATACGAGGTATAACCTGGTAGGGCTGGGGTGCTCTCAGGAGCCTTGAACCAGGTTTCAGTTACTGCACAGACATCGCTGCTCTCCATACTGAGGAGTGCTTCGAGAGCTTGCATCTTGAGATTTAGACTTCTGGCATTGAGCAGCATTACCCTTAGTTTTTTTCCTTTTTTGTTTTCTAAGGTGGTGGGTTTGTCTTTTGAGCCTTGCCTAAAAAAGGCACTATGGGGGTGGCAAGAGCCTTTGCCAATATCCGAAAGCCCAGGGGTGACAGGTGCAAGCCGTCCCTAGTGAAGCATCATGGCTTGTCGAGCATGTCATCCCAAGCAGACAGAAATTGGATCGCCCTAGAATGACACCAGTAATTGAGCCAATTATTAAAGCTGATCATCTTGTCTTTGTATTGTGGCATCATTCTTGGTGAGGGTATGATGCTACTCAAGGTCAGGGTCATACCGGCCTGGGCTACATGCTCAGAGAGCTCCTCTATGTCTCTTTTCATGTAGTCCAGGGAGGTACGTCTCAGGTCATTCACACCAGCATGGACAATGACTGAGTTATATTTGTACTTGCCTTGGAGTGACCTGAGTGCTTGTGTTACGTGGCGGATCCTAGCGCCCGACAGGCAGCTCACCATGACCTTCTCCTTGTTCAGCCTGGTGAGCAGGACGTCAGTGTGCCTGACGATAGAGTCACCTATTACAAGTGTATCAGGTGTGCTGTTTAGCCTTAAGGGCTGTGACTGTTCGTCACGCTGGCTTTGTGAGCTATGTGTTGCACATGTTTTGTTTTGGGGTAGCTGTTGCTTGGGTGTCTGCTTTGGAGGTCTCTGCTGCTTAGGCAGATTTTTATTTAGAGCCTCCGAGTATGTTTTTGTGTGTTTGTGTTTGGTTTGCTGTCGTGGTAGGTCTATGTAAGACTGGAATTGTAGTGAGTGTGGTTTCCTTCTCCTCCTGACTGGTTACCCCAGTACTGAGTTGAGAGAGCTTAGCCTCCAGTTTGGCTATATGGTTGCATCTCTCACATGTGTTGGAATTTGTTGGGAGGAGGCGAGGGTTGTCTTTGTACATGAGGCAGTTGTAACATTGCCTCAAGATTCCCAGATTCACCAGCTGCACCGGAGAGGAGAATAGTATTGGGAATTCCTTCATAGTTGAAAAAAGGGCCAATGGGGAACAAAGGTACTCAAGGGGAGTTTGTGAGAGTGTAGTGCTTTTAATTTTTTAGTGCTGACTTATATAATTGCTTTAGTGAGCAAGTGCCAGGCTTTAGAGTAGGAATAGGGTGTTTATTATGAGAACTAGATCAGTTCTAAGGGGAAAAAGTGAAGAGCAGACTTTATGGAGCTGAGAATGGTTTAAACCCAATTAAGCAGAGCTGCCCGATGCTGCGCTATGCGCAAAATTACGCAAAGCTGCGCCAGAGTGGGTTTTATACAGGGGGACTTGAAAGAGCAAGAAATTGGCCCAAAACGGCCAATAGACTACCAGATTCTTGTGCTGGGAACACTCCTCCAGGGATAGATAGGCTGATCTAAGCTCCCCACTGCCACCGGTGAACAAAGAAGCCTCCCTTTATCCAAGAAAGGAAATGGGCAACACAGGAACTTTTCAAAAGTCCAGAATACAGCAAAGCCTGTTTTGGACTACACTAGGTCAGGAAAGACGGGAAACAAGGATAATATTTTTTTTTTTTTTCTTTTTTGCAACAAACAGCAGGAAAATGCAATAAATATGTAACATAGGCAAGCACACTTGAGTGTGTAGCCTCAGGCAAGCACACTTGAGTGTGTAGCCTCAACAGGTATATGCAACAAACAGGGCAAACTTTAAAAGTGCAGGTGCAAAAACAGCTTTAAACAGTTTAAAACAGTTCAAGAAGCAGAAATACTTGCAGTTTAGCTAGATCGGACAGTCGCCCAGGTAGTAGCAGGAAAAAAAACACTTATCAGGTTAGCAGTCGCTCTTTTAGCCTCTCTGCTGCTAGCACCACTCTGCAGGACCACGAGGATCTTGGCTGAGTAGTAACAAGCGCAAAAACCGTGCCAAAGCGGGTTTTATACAGGGGGACTTGAAAGAGCTAGAAATTGGCCCAAAACGGCCAATAGACTACCAGATTCTTGTGCTGGGAACACTCCTCCAGGGATAGATAGGCTGCTCTAAGCTCCCCACTGCCGCTGGTGAACAAAGAAGCCTCCCTTTATCCAAGAAAGGAAATGGACAACACAGGAACTTTTCAAAAGTCCAGAATACAGCAAAGCCTGTATTTGGACTACACTAGGTCAGGAAAGACGGGAAACAATGATCATTTTTTTGTTTTTTTTTTCTTTTTTGCAACAAACAGCAGGAAAATGCAATAAATATGTAACACAGGCTAGCACACTTGAGTATGTAGCCTCAACAGGTAAATGCAACAAACAGGACAAACTTTAAATTACAAGCGCTAAAGCTGGCTTTAAAGCAGGGGGTTAGAAAGAGATGGGAAATGGCCCAAAACGGCCAATAAGCTACAAGTCACTGGGCTGGAACCACTCCTCAAGGGACAGATACGCTGCTTAGAGCTCCCCACTCTCACTGGTGAACAAAGAAGCTTCCTCCTATCCAAATAAGGATATGGGCAACACAGGAACTATGACACTGCCCAGAGATCAGCAATACCTGAATACTGGACTATTCTAGTTCAGTAAAGGCGGGAAAGAAGGATTTTTTTATTATTTATTTTTTTTTTTTTTTACAAAGTAGCAGAAATTAGGTACAGAAACACAGTAAATGCTTTAATTCGGCTAGCGCACTTGACTGTGTAGCCTACCAGTTAAAATAAGCAAAAACAAACTTTAAAAGTGCAAAAAACTCAGAAATACAGGCAGGAGTGCAATAAAACAACTTTGCAGAGCTTATTTAGTTAAAGAAACAGAGAAGTCTATATATACAGAAAAGCAGCTAAAACACACAAATACTTCAGATGCAGTGCAACCTAGAGCACTTGAGTTGTAGCAATATTAAGGCAATTACAGTTATAATAAATGCTCTGAAATATACTCTATATTCCCAAAATGTTTGAGAAGCACAGTCAGAACACAAGGAGATTCAGGCAAAAAAAATGTTTTGTTTTTTTTTTTTGAAAGGGAAAAAGGAGAAACAGAAGGCCTTATCCAATGTTCTCTCTGTATTAGGTAGAATGAGCTAATGACACTAGACTGTGAGGAGTGTCACAGATCAGATTTACAGTAGGGGAGGGCAACTGCAAAGCCACCAAGTATAACAGCAAGACACCAACTGGGAGGGGGGTGAAAAACAATAGCCTACAGACAAGACAGTAAGCACTAGAGAAAGCCACAAATTAAAGTTTTTAAACAGATAAAGATTTGTAAAGATACGATAGGAAGGAAGATAAGATAAAGAGTTAGAGCAACTCAAAGAAAGAAAGAAAGGAGAGGAAGAGGCACATGGGAAGGTAAAGGAGATGAGATAATAGAGAAGAGTATAATTGTGATAATAGCACATTAGGCTTTGAGCAGCAGTTATAGCACAAATCCATATAGCTATATTAATACCAGTTTAACCAGGAATGGTACAGGTGCAGAGCCATTTATGTATCTGGTGTTGCTTCAGTTGCCTTTTAAAGGCTTTTAGGTTGTAGTGCATTAAGTAAAATGGGATGGTTTTCCCAGCTGTTAGCAATGCACTGTGAATACAGAGAGTGCCCTGCATTGCTGTTAGGCTTAGCTATAGAGAGTAATGATTTGCCAATGGAGCATAGAGGTCTGCTAGTAGTGTAAGGTTGAATAAAGAGAGATTGAATGTTTCATTGCTGTGCAGTAGTTTGAAGTTTGTAATTAATTGTGAGTACAATAGAGTATTATTTACTTCAGGTCAATTTAGTTGTTTTATTAGAGAGGCAGTGATGTGATCTGTATTGTCAGTTCATTGGTTACAAATCTGGCTACATTATAGTAGCTTTGGTCTAGTCTGACTGATGGACAGGAGTTGAGATTGGTCAGGATAGGAGAGGCATATAATAGGGTGGGGATTAAGACAGAAGTGGCTTTGTTTTGTCTAGCAGAGTCAATAAGGTAGTGTTTTACTCTACAGCTGTAAAGAAGACACAACAGAAGCTATCTGTTGTGTCTTCTTTATAGCTTGCTGAAGGTGGAGATCAAATATTTCAGGTAGTTGTCTGTAATCACACTTAATTTGTTGTGCGATAGCAGTTCGTTGGTCTTGTTGGATGACAGTATATTAAAGGTAGTATTTTTGGAGGAGAGAGAGTTAATTTTTTTTGGACTCAGAAGTTGTGAATTGTCGAGCAAAGCTTCTATGGAGAAGGTTTTCTGGGTAGGTGCTTGGAGCATGGTTAGTGTCCTAGCAGTACATATTAGAGTGGAGTCATGGGCGTATTGTACTGTGGTAGCCTGTATAGCAGCTTTGTTTTGGTAGTGGTCATAGGATGGAGTCTTTTGGGACATAAGAGGAGAAGTCATGTCACCATTTCACTGCTTGTGGCCTGTTAGTTGAGTAACTAAGAAACTAGTTAAGTAAGGGGGTGATCACAGTCAGAGGAAGAGAGTTTAATTTGGAGAATTTGATGATTGACTATATTTCAAGATATCTGGGAAGTTTTAGGTAAAATTATTGACTTCAGATGGGATGGGAGTACATGATGATAGAAATCTGTAATCCTCATAGTGAAGTGCATTTGGGCCTGCTGCCTTTCCATGCTTTAGAGAGTGAACACACATCTTGAGCTCTAACATAGTAAGAGGGTAAGTAATATCTCCTGTTTAGGCTGGGAGAGGAAGGAGACCCATGTTAAATTAAAAAAAAAATCTTTTGGGTACTGTCAAACACTTTGTCAGGAAGAGGTACCATAACCAGCTGCTCCACAAAGAAGTTAAGAATTCACTTAAAGGATTAAACTAACCTGGCCAAATTCAGGGGATGTTGGACACTCCATAATATCTCTTGGTCCAAAGAGCTTTACCCATCTGGTCAGCAACCTAGGGCATTGAGATTTTGGTGTATATATTGTCTTCTTCACCTACTTCGTCTATAGTCTAATAATGCTTTTAAATTTGAAAGTTATTGAGTATGTTTCTGCAAAGAAAGTAAAGAGGTTTGAGTTTCAGTAGCTCAAGTTTTCATTTTTGATATCCAATTTCTTTTTTAATCCAATTTTTCTAGCTTCTCAGAACATTTAAAATACTTGAAACTGTGCAGTTCAATTTCCATGCCAGAATGAATATCCGAGAATGAATCGAAGAGCGGTTTGCGCTTCATTTTAAAAGGGCTACTAACCTCCATTAACTTAGACCCACTCCCCCCCACCTCAACAATGCAGAAGGAAGTGACAAGTCCACTTTCACTGCTTCGTGGTCTGAAGTAGTTGAATTTTACAACCCTGGGATGTTCTTCGTGTTTCACTGTTGCAGTCATTACATTTGGGTAATCCTGCTGGCAGGTTGCCCTCAGTCGGCCTGAATTCCAAAGTCCTGGGTCCTGCGTCGGCTGCTGTCACCCTTTCCCTGACGTCAGGTCGTCAGGGGTATAAAAGATGCAGCCAACGCCATTTTCTTTAGTCTTTCTTGCCGCGTGGTGCCCGAAGCAGAAGCAGTTCGCAAGTGCCGGTCGGCCGACTCCTGAGATTTTCATGTTCGAGTTTCAGATCCGAAGTCTTCAATAAAGCTAAGTACCCCGTTGGGGAAGCTTTTTTTTGCTCCAGATCGATGTCAGAAAAAGTAAATAATTGTATTTCTTGTGGAAAGCAAATACCTCATAAGGATTTTCATTCTTACTGTGTTCCTTGCCTAGGCCCTGATCACATTTCTGGTTGTCTGTTTTGTGCTATTTTAACCAACGCACTATTAAGCGTCTGTATGATTTTGCTTTAAACTATTTTAAACACCGGTTTAATTATCCAGAAATGTCATCTGATAGCCATCCGACTACCGGAGTTCACAAAAAACACAAAGAAAAGGAGAGAGATCGACAACTGAGGCCCAAAACCGATGACAAAGCTTCTCCTAAGCCAGTCGCCGGTTTGCCATTTCTCAGTGAGGCGCTTTCGCAGCCCCTGACGCCCACTACTTTAGAGTCTCCGGCAGCTACCGACTCCCACATGGAGTCGGCCATGCCTCTGGAAACTCAAGGTATTGGAGCCTTGGATACTATTCCTTCAGATGGGTCCAGAGCCACTGAGCAGGCACCGGCTTCTGAGGGTGTATTCAGACCTAAACATCTTTACATTAAACTGACTTCAGCTTCAAAGGCAAAGACTAAAGCACCTTCTAAAGCAAAGAAACAAACTCAAGAGCCACGTGGTCAGGCCTCTATGCCCAAAAAACAGATGCTCAAAATGGCCGAAGACTTGATTACCTTGATCAAGGGGTTTCCCATCCCCTCCTGATAAGAGGCCTAGGCAAGAGACTTGACTGAGTCTTCAGATCAGATTTCCAATTCTTCTGATTCCTCTTCTGATCAGGGATATTCTCCCCCCCCCCCCCCATGAGGATTCTGATGCTGAAGAATGTATACCTTCAGCTTCTCCTCCAGAGGACTATTCTTTTGGGGAAACCTTGCATACCATGAGGGAGCATTTCCACTGGGAGAGCCAGGATTTTTCAGAATCTAAAAAGAGGTTCAGGGATTTCCTTTTATTACATCAACACAGGCCACTAGCCATTCCACCTGTGTTAGACATTGTAGATGTGTTTTCGGAGTCTAGTCTTACTCCTGACTCCTTACCTCCTGTTCTTGTTAAGCCTGACCGATATTACAGGGTTCCTGACTCTCATAAATTCCTTTTTAAAAACCCTGCTGCAGACCCATAAACTATTTCACAGGGTCCCAAAGGAGTTAAGGCTTCCGCTGCAAAAAACCCTACCCCCTCTGACAGAGATTCTAGGGCACTGGATAGATGGGGAAAAAAGGTTTACACATCTGATACCTTGGCTATAATGGCCTTAAACTGTCAGTTGCATATGCTCAAATATCAGCAACATGTCATGGCATTGTTTAAACAGAAAATGTTGTTAAACTCCGAATGTGCAGAAAACAAGGAAATGCAGGATTTATTACATGCAGCTGAACAAGTTGGAAAGCATACTTTGCAGTGTGGTATTGATTCTTTGGAGGCCTCCTGCAGGGTCGCAGTTATGAGTTCTGTAATTAGGAGGCATGCTTGGTTAAAGGAACAAAATCTGCCTGATCATGTCAAAGTTAAATTATTAGATGCACCTTTGCAGCATAATACTTTGGTGTTAAGGCAGAAGAGGTGTTAAAATGGAGAACAAAGCTAAATCTATGCAAACTGTCAAATATTTTTTACAAGTACAGCCACCTAGGTTTAGTAGACACTGGCCAACAAAGAATTGGTCCTTTCCTGTGTCAGACAGACCTCAAAGGGGCAGATCCAGACGCCCTAGAGGCAGATCCTAGGCGCAAGGTTCATACAGGTCTAAGCAATGGGGGGCTTCTACCTCCAAAGTTGGAGAAGACAAATCACAGCCATACAGGAAACAGTCCCAATGACTTCCCCCTGCCTGCACCAAGCACTTATCTCCTGGCAGCACCTTTAGGGGGAAAATTAGCACTTTTTTCTCAAACTTGGCACATCATAACCCAGGACAAGTGGGTTCTAAATATCATGTCACAAGGCTACAAGTTGCATTTCCATACCCTGCCAAAGGCAAACGGCTGGCCAGATCTGCCAAAAAAATCAATGGGCAGAGGCACAAAAACAAGTCTCATCCCTCATGGACATGAGGGCCATTCAGCATGTACCAGAGCAAGAGCAGGGACAAGGATATTACTCAAGACTGTTCTTGTTATCCAGAAAGGAAAAGGCCTGGAGGCCTATACTGGACCTCTCTCTTCTGAACACATTCTTGGATATACCAAAATTCAAGATGTTGACTTTGCAGCAGCTTCTGCCCATGCTGGGCAAGAACGCTTGGCTTGTGACTTCAGACCTAAAAGAGGCATACCTGCATGTCCCAATCAGACAAGTATGCAGAAGATACCTCAGATTCAAGGCTGGCTCAATGCACTACCAATTCTCTGCACTGCCCTTTGGCTTATCTACTGCGCCCAGGGTCTTTACAAAGTGCCTGACACGAGTAATTGCATTTTGCGCACACAGAGGAATGCAAATATATCCTTACTTGGACGACTGTCTAATTCAAGCAGAGAACAAGGACATTCTTCTACAGCATCTGGCATTTGTGAAAAGACTTCTAACATGCCCAGGGTACACAGTCAATGAAAAGAAATCAAAACTAGTACCCTCTCAAGAGATAATATTCCTGGGTGCAAGCTTAAATACAACTGCCCAGATGGCTTATCTCACGCCAGACAAACAAAGGCAACTGACTACCTATTTCAGAATGTTAGCAACAAAGGCCCAGTTATCTGCAAGAAAAATTCTGCAGGCTTTGGGCTTCATGGCATCCTGCATCCTACTAATTGCATATGCAAAACTGCATATGAGGAAACTTCAGTGGTACCTAAAAAGTGTTTGGACTCAGCATTGCCACAGCCTGGAAACTATGAATGTGAAGTTGTTAAATCTCGCCGTTTAGTCTCACTGATTGTGATAAATAGTTTAAAAGTTAGTGCCTTGTTGGCTTCTTCGTTTGGGTGGGCCTTTAGCCTTATTTACTCTTATAATCTTTATAATAGTCAGGCTTTTTTTGGGTGTGCCTCTTTAGCCCGATTTTTCTAATCTATAATTACATTGTTATAGATGGTGCCCATATTGGGCTTAGTTGTTTGTGGATTTTTACTAGTGAGTAAGGACGGTTTGTTTATTTAAATATGTCAGATGAAAAGGAGAAATCCCATCCCAAATCGGGATTTAAAAAATGCCCAGATTGTGGGCAGAAAATGTCTGTCACCGATGGACACATTCAATGTGTCTACTGTCTGGGGGCTAAACACCTCCAAGACACCTGCAGCATTTGTCACTCCTTCTCTTCAAGAGTCCACTTGGAGAGAAGGAGGAAACTTAAAGACAGGGGATTGCTACAGCAATCTTTTTCTGAAGTGTTGAGTTGCCATGAGGGTACTAGTACATCCTCCAAATCCTCAAAATCCAAATCATCAGACAAAGTGACAAAAAAGGCAAAAATTTCAAAAGGAGGGTCATTGGTTCCACAGACATCGAAACCCAGTGTACCTTTGATTCGGAGCCAGCTCTCTGTATTGGAGCCGGTCTCTGAAGTTCCTTCTTCCCCTCTGCTCCAATCAGCACCTTCGGTGCATTCAGCTAAGTCCTCAGTCAGCCTTTCAGATTTGGACTTGGATCGGCTAGTGCAGAAGCTTTTACAGGCACCAGGACTTGCCAAATTGTTGTCGGCCCCGACCAGCTCATCTGTGCCGAAGACCATGGAGCCAGATTTGTCTACTCCTCCTCTGAGCCGTACTGGACTCTCAGAGCCGAAGGAATCTGAACCCTTGATTGTAGAACCTTTGGAGCCGATACCCGCACCAGTGTTATTGGCTTCATCTACTCTGATGTCCTCGGCACCGACCGAGGACTCTAGGAGACGATGCTCTCCCCTCGGGTCCGGGGAGGGTAGTCGAACCGATTTGTCGGTGCTGACTCTTCCTCTCGGGGCTTCGGCTCAGATGAGCTCGGCTTCTACCTTGGGCTCTGAGCCCAGGGTTTTGGTGCGGGAGGATCGGATGGTACTCTTGGGTCCGTCCACTCCTTCTCGTCGGAGCCATGGTGCCTTCGATGCTATGAGGAGAGTTTTGTCTCCAAAGACGTCAGCATCATTTCAACTTTCCCTCTCCCATCAAGCTCCGGTGTCTGCTTCTTCATCTACCAGTCCCTCTAAGCTTAGAGACCCCGAGCCTCAAGCACCCTCACAAGGCGTCCCCTACTCTTCTGAGACCTCCCCAGATCCCCCCCACTGAGGAGGTGCCCAGGAAGAGATTGTGCAAGAGGAGGCACTTAGACTCCCCACAGGAGTCCTTGACATCTGACACGGACTTAGATGAGTCAGAAGGGTCTCCTCGATCCCCCGCTGAGGATATCTCCTTTGCAGAGATACTAGAGATCCTTAGTCAAAGGGGCGATTGGCAGTCCAAGACCCCCTACTGAGGATGAGTCCATGCTCTTGAAGGCTTTTGGGTCTCAACCTTCCACTTCTTGTGCGTCTCCGCCTTACGACAAGCTCATGGAACTGATTTCTCGTAAGGCATGGGAGTCACCAGAGGCCATGGAACCTGTTCTTGTAAACCCAACAAAATTATGTCTGCCCCAGTGGACAAGCCATTTTTGACAAAGGGGAGTGCCTGTTGATGCCATGGTAGTAGCTGCAGCCACCAAAAAGGAAGTATCTGAGACATCCACCTCTATCCATCCTCCTAGCAGAGATTCTAGGGTCATGGATAGATATGGGAAGCGCATGTTTAGTTCAGCGACTTTCTCTGCGATCACTGAACTATTTAACCCATTTTACGAGACTACAGAGAGATCTCCTGAAAGAGCTAGGAGATGCTCTCCAAGGTACGGTAGCTGCAGGGGTGGCTGATCAACGCCCAGCTCGCTACTCTGAACTCAGTGGTAAACTCGTCCATGCGCCTCATATCCTATGCAGCTGATGGTTCGAGTAGAGCCACTAGTTTGGGCATTGCTCTTCGAAGACGAGCCTGGATGCGTCTCTGTTCCTTTGCGGAACCTGTTAAGTCTTCCTTTATTACTACCCCATTCAATGGCTCATCACTGTTTGGGCCCAAAGTAAAGGAAACTTTAACCAGGTGTGAGCAGGAAGGCAAGACCATATCTGCCATTGGAGTCTGTTTTTCGACCCCCACTCTGCCCTACCCCAAGCGTCCTAGGGGAGGGAAAATGTGGTTCCGAAAAGCACAGGCAACCTTTCAGGACACACATGGAGAAACCCCCTCTAGAGGCAGAAGAGGGGATGTAATGGGATCCTATCTCGCCTACATTCACAACAGATGGGTTCGGAGCCGATCCATCGGCTCCGACTCGGCAACTAATACACTAGCACGAAGTCTCTCATTGGCTGGGCTACTCCCTATCCCAGGATGCACTACACCTGCTTCCCCAGATCTCGTTTGCCGCTTAACAAGCTGGACGTGGTCTCGACTTGGCTGGAGCTAAGTGGTTCTTTTTACCTTATTGGTCCTTGACCTAGGGAATTTTTAAGTTAGAGGGCCTTTGCCCTACCTTTTGAGTGCTTTTAGTTTTTATTAACTTTTGGTTAGTTGTTTTTTGGGCAAAGCCCGTTTAAATTAGAGGGCTTTGGGCCGTTTAACTTGTTTCAAATTGTTGTGAGGTAAACTTTCACCAGTACTCGCGCCAGTGTGTCTCGCGCTTTTCAGTTGGCGCAATTTGTGTGTAGTGCTATACTTGTTGTGGTAGAGTAGTATTTCCTTAGAGTTGTACTTGTTGTGGCCTGTATCATGTCTAAGGAACAAAAGTCAGATTTTAAAAAATGCACTCGGTGCAAATATAAAATGTCCATTACAGACAGTCATTCAGTATGTGTTTATTGTTTGGGGCCGAAACATCTGCAAGAGACTTGTAGCGTCTGTCATGCGTTCTCGTCTAGAGTTCTTCAAGAACGCAAGAACAAATTAATATTGAAAGGGCTTATCAAGCCTTCTTTTGAGGAAGCCTTAGATCTACCTGTTGCTTCCAAAGAAAAGATTGTCGGCTCCGACAAGTCCGTCGGAGCCGACTTCTAAAAGACAAAATTGACCTCTTCTTCCTCGGCTCCACTGACTTGGGGCCGAGGGTCGAGGTCTGCCTCGATACCTCCTACCTCGGCTCCATTGCTTCGGAGCCGCAAGTTGGAGTATCGAGAGGTGAATCACCTCCATCGGTTCCAATGGCTTCGAGCCGGTGGAAGTGTGCAGCTCAGACTCTTCGCCTCGGCTCGGAGAAGGCTCCTTCGGTGCCGATGGTGGTCCATGCTGTGGTGGAGTCGGCCGATAGCATTGGAGCCATTTCAGAGCCGGTCCCCTTCTCTCGGGCCGAGAGGAAAGTCTTCTCGATTGTCTACCTCCTCTAAATCATCGAGACTTTCAGATTTGGACCTGGATAGGGTTTTACAGAGGCTATTCCAATCTCCAGTGTTTACTAAATTGGTCTCGGCTCCAGCACAGTTAGCTTCGGAGCCGATCCCCCCTCCAACACATTCGATTCCTCCTCCAACCTCCTCGGAGCCATTGGAGTCGGTGGTGGTGGAGCAAAGCGGAGCCATACGGTCGGAGCAGAGACCCCTTCGAGGTCTCTCGGTTCCGACTGTGCTTCCTACCCTGTCCTCCGGTTCAGGGTTTGGTACTGCGACCTCTTCAGCCGGGCCCGAGGGGAATACTTTGGGATTGGGTGCTTCGGTGCCTAGTCTTCCTCTCGGAGCATCGGCTGCTGGAATTCCCAGTGCCATCGTGGCCTCTAGACCAGTGACCTCCTTGGATTCTGGAGGTCCGCCTTTGAGGCCATGAGGAGCGCTGGCCATGCCTTTGCCGGTTCAGCAAGATTCTACCTCACCGTCCCTAGATTTGGAGACTGGTGCCTCTGTTGTGTTGCAGCCCCGGCAGCGGGCCCCAGGGCCTGAGGATACCCCCATCGGGTTCCCTTCTTCGGGTGGTCCGTCCGAAACTGCTTCGGACGAACCCCCACGGAAGAAATTGTGTAAGAGGAAGCACGTAGACTCCCAAGATGAGTCTATTACATCGGATACTGACCTCGATGACGCAGAAGGGTCCCCAAATCATCTTCGGATGATATCTCCTTCTCAGATATCTTGGAGATTCTGAGACAGAGAGGTGACTGGCAAGCCAAAACCCCTTCAGCTGAGGAGTCAGTCTTCCTCAAGGCCTTTGGGGCCCAGCCTTCCGCCTCCTGGGTGTCTCCGCCCTTCGATGAACTCCTTGATTTGGTTTCTCGAAGGGCGTGGGAACACCCTGATTCTGTGGAACCGGTGCCTGCGAGGCCCAATAAATTTTGTCAGCCCCCAGAAGGAGTTTCTCACAAAGGGTGTGCCTGTAGATGCTTTGGTGGTGGCTTCTGCCACACAGCAGGACGTGGCAGAGGCTTCGACGTCTGTTCATCCTCCTAATAAGGATTCTAGGAGTATGGATAGGTGCGGAAGCGTACCCTGTCTTCAGCGGCCTTTGCCTTACAGTCGCTAAACTACTTATGTCATTTTACGAGGCTCCAAAGGGATCTTCTCAAAGAGCTAAATGACTCTCTTGTTGGTAACCTACCTGAGGCGCTGGCCCCGACTGTTGGCGCACAGATGACTACCCTCTTTTCTATTGTTAACTCGTCCATGAGGCTCATTTCATATGCGGCAAGGGCAGTAGAGCAGCGGGAACAGGCGTTGCCCTCAGGAGACAAGCCTGGTTACGCTTGTGTTTGTTCGCGGAGGCCTTCAAGTCTTCCTTCGCCGACGCCCCCTTTGATGGGTCATCTTTGTTTGGACCCAAGGTGAAAGACACACTAACTCGGTGCGAGCAGGAGGGCAAGACTTTGACTGCCGTTGGGGCCCGATTTTCCGCTCCTTCTAGGCCTTACCCCAAGGCTGGGAGAGGAGGGAAGATGTGGTTTAGAAAATCTCAGAAGTCTTTCCCTACTCCACCTACTGATTCCTCCTCCAGAGGCAGTGGGGGGGGGATTTTGGAAGACGCCGCCCCAGAGGTGGCAGAGGCCCCCATAACTCTGGAGACTGCGATTCCTTTCATGGTTCTTCATACAACCAGCGTTCCTGAGTTGTTGCCCGACTGTGCAACTCCGGAGCCAGTCGGGGGTCGCTTTGCGGCGCACCCACAAGCTTGGGAATCAATAATAAGCGATCAGTGGGTGCTTCGCATTATTACCGGAGGTTATATCATCCCCTTCAACAAACCCCCCCTTTCTTTAAGGGAAATCCCGGACGTACCACCCAGTCAGCGGGATCAGGCAGCATTAGAGGTTTCAAAGCTGCTAGAAAAAAGAGCCATCCAGCCTGTCCCCATCGACCAGATCGGATCAGGAACTTACTCAAAATTATTTTTGGTACCAAAAAAGACAGGGGACTTCAGGCCCATTTTGGACCTCAGTTCATTGAATCGTTCAGAAGAAGTCCAAATTCGAATGGTCACTCTTCAATCTATTCTTCCTTTGCTGGAAAAAGATGCATGGATGTGCTCCATAGATCTCCAGGACGCTTACTATCACATTCCCATAGCTCAAGAGTCCAGGAGACATTTACGCTCGCCTCGGAGTCAGTCATTTCCCATTCGAGCACTGCCCTTTGGTCTCACCACAGCCCCCAGGGTGTTCACCAAGTGTCTGGCAGTGGTAACTGCTCACCTGAGAAGTCTGGGATTCCAGGTGTTTCCTTATCTAGACGACTGGCTCCTTACTGCCACCTCCGAGCATCTACTACTCCAAGCGCTCAGAGCCACGCTCACCTTGGGCCGTTTCTTGGGGATCACGCTCAATTTGCAAAAATCTGTACTACAGCCATCTCAGCGTATTACTTTCATAGGTGCAGACTTAGACACAAAAGAATGCGCCTTTTACCGGCAGCAAGAATTCAGGTCTTACAAGATCAAGTCAAATCCTGTCTCCCTACAAAGAGCCCCGCCCATCGGATCCTACAACTGTTGGGCTCGATGGCGTCGACCATACTTTTAGTTCCCTTGGCCAGACTTCACATGCGAATTTTACAATGGCTACTGTCGGTTCAATGGTCTTATCAGGAACTTCCCTTGAACCACTTAATCATAATCACGGAAAGTTGCCGTCGAGATCTGCATTGGTGGCTTCTCCAATCAAATCTCGACCAGGGCGACCCTTCATACCTCAACGCCCGTTGCCACTGTGACTACGGACGCCTCCCAGGTAGGGTGGGGGTCATTACCTGGACAGGTCGGTCCAAGGCACATGGCAGATCCAGGAAACGATTTGCATATCAATGTCCTGGAGATGAGAGCGGTACTATTGGTACTCCAAGCTCTCCATCACGCTCTCCCACAGGGCCCGATTATCCTATCCGACAACATGTCGGTGGTGTGGTACATAAACAAGCAAGGTGGAACCAGGTCTTACCCACTATGCAGAGAAGCCATGAGACTTTGGCACTGGGCGGTAGCTACCAACCACTTTCTAATGGCAACGCACATACCGGGGAAGTCCAATGTGATTGCGGACAGATTAAGCAGGACCATTCTTTTACCCCACGAGTGGTCCCTCAACCAGGGTATAGCTGCGAAAATCTTCGACAGATGGGGTCTTCCTTGCTGCGACCTGTTTGCCAGCCCTCACAATGCGAAATGCAGAGAGTTCTTCACACCGTTTCCTTCTCAGGGACAGATTCCCAGGGACGCTCTGACTCACATTTGGCCCCGGTCTTCTCTACGCCTTCCCTCTGTTCCCCCTCCTACCGAGGGTGATACAGAAGGCCATTTACATGGAGAGCGAGATGATTTTGATTGCCCCGCACTGGCCTTGTCAAGTTTGGTTTCCTTTCCTACAGAGGCATGCGATAGAAGGTCCATGGTTTCTGGATCCGGTGCCAGACCTGTTGACTCATCAGTCAGGACGGCTTCATCCGTCTCTCAGGTCCCTGAAGTTGGCAGCATGGTTACTCCACTTCCATCCTTAGTCCGAGACAATGCTCTTTCGCCGGACGTGGTCCACATACTGTCTTCTTCTCATAAACCTTCCACCATCAAACTTTATTCCAGTAAATGGAAAAGGTTTGCTTTCTGGGCTCAAGAACGGGTATAGATCCTCTCACTGCACCAGTATCGGAGGTTCTGAATTTTCTGGCCTCCCTTTTTCAGTCGGGCTCTTCAGTTTCTACCATTAAGGTTCAGTTAGCGGCGATCTCTAATTTTCATGCTTCATTTGAACCTTCATTGATGTCTCACAAACTTTGTAAGGCTTTCCTTAAAGGGGCTTGGCTCCTTAGGCCTCCTTTATCTCATCCTGTCCCCCCTTGGGATTTGAATATGGTTCTTGCTGCCCTAACTGCCCGTCCTTTCGAACCAGCTGCTATTTGTGATTTAAAATTTCTGTCTTGGAAAACGGCCTTTTTAGTAGCCATAACATCTGCTAGGCAAGTTTCAGAACTTCAAGCTCTTTGTTCTGATCCTCCCTATTTGATTTTTCACAAGCATAGAGTTTCATTGAAATTAAACCCTGCATTTATACCAAAAGTGGCCTCCTCTTTCTGTATTCAACAAACTATAGAACTCCGTCTTTTTCCCAGAATTCTCTAATAACGCAGAATATACTTTGCATCAGTTGGACGTACATAGACAACTGCTTTTATTTGAATAGAACCGCCAAACGCTGAAATCAAATCAATTGTTTGTTTCCTTTGCAGTGAACAAATTGGGTCAACCAGTAACAAAACCTCCATATCTAAATGGATTAAAGATTGTATCATTTTTATTTATTCACAGGCTAACAAAGACCTTCCCTTTCCAGTCAAGGCTCATTCTACCAGGGCAATGGCTACTTCCGTAGCTTTTCACTCCAAGTTATCAATAGATGATATTTGTGCTGCGGCAACCTGGACTTCTCCGCACACTTTCATTTCTCATTACAAATTGGATGTGGTTTCTCGAGGCAGAGCTTCCTTTGGTTCCACAGTTCTCAGGAGTGTGTTCCAATGAGCCACCCGGGATGTAGGTGCTAGGGACGCTGTCCCATCAGTTGAGAATGTAGGCGAGATAGGATCCCATTACATCTCTTAGTTATGTACTTACCATAACTTCGGATGTATGGGATCCATCTCGCCTACATTCATAAGTACCCACCTCCTTCCCCCTTCCATTCGGATTTAGAGGAGCTGTAGTCTCTTTTTTCTTGGAGATCTTTCTTGAAGAACTTTAGTTGGTTATAGTGACTACTAATTTTTCTGTGTTTGCATGGATGTATGAAAGCGAACAAACAAGATCTGGGGAAGCAGGTGTAGTGCATCCTGGGATAGGGAGTAGCCCAGCCAATGAGAGACTTCGTGCTAGTGTATTAGTTGCCGAGTCGGAGCCGATGGATCGGCTCCGAACCCATCTGTTGTGAATGTAGGCGAGATGGATCCCATACATCCGAAGTTATGGTAAGTACATAACTAAAAGGTTATAGCAGGTGATGCAACCCCCGCGGCAGAGGGGGTCCGCAGCAACAGGGTGACAGGGGTCAGTTCTCCGGTCAGCCATACCAGCACCCCTGAAAGGGAGCCCGACTGTTCGGCTCTGGAGGCAGTTGGGGGTCGCTTGTCTTTGTACCCAGAAGCCTGGCTAAACATAACATCAGATACTTGGGTACAAAGCATCATTTCCAGAGGATATTTCATTCCGTTCTCTTCCCCTTCCATTCCTGTAAAAAGAATCCCAGATGTTCCACCCAATCTCAGGGAACAAGCAATCGTAGAGGTCCACATATTGCTAGAAAAAAAGAGTCATCCAACCAGTCTCAGCAGACCAAGTTGGATTCGGAACTTACTCACGATTCTTTTTGGTACCAAAGAAAACTGGGGACTGGAGACCTATCTTGGACCTCAGCAGACTCAACCAGTTCGTAAAGAAAGAGAAGTTCCAAATGGTCACGCTTCAGTCCATTCTTCCCTTCTTAGGGAAAGGTGATTGGATGTGCTCCATAGATCTCAAGGACGCGTACTGTCACATTAAGATGAACAGACGCTCCAGAGATCATCTGTGCTTCCGGCTGGGAGCCAATCATTACCAGTTTTGAGCCCTGCCCTTTGGTCTCACCACAGCCCCCAGAGTGTTCACCAAATGCATGGCAGTGGTCACGGCTCACCTGAGACGTCTAGGATTCCAGGTGTTTCCGTACCTAGATTGGCTCCTAACCACTGCCACCAGGCATCAATTTACTTAGGCAACACAATACACACTGACACTCTGCCATCAATTGGGCATTACAGTCAACTTCGAAAAGTCTGCCTTATCGCCATCGCAGCATACCATTTTTATAGCAGCAGAATTAGATACCTCAAATAACACTCTACGTCTCCCTGTCGAAAGAGTCTCTCTTCTCCACCAAAATGTCAGCTTACTGGTATCAAAGAACAGAGCTACAGCAGCAGAAGTATTGAAAGTACTAGGTTTGATGGCGGCAGCAATCCTGGCTATACCACTCGCAAGGATGCGTATGCGAATTCTTCAATGGCTCCTATTCGCTCAGTGGTCTTACCAGAAACTACCGATGCACCACATGATTCTCATCACGGATTCTTGCAGGAGAGACCTTCGGTGATGGTTGACGTCTCTTCATGTCACAATTGGAAGACCCTTTGTCCCGTCCCGTCCCCAGTAGCCATTGTGACCACGGACGCTTCACTGATAGGGTGGGGGGGGGGCATTTTCAGGGAAAGACTGCCCAAGGCACATGGACAGATCAAGAATCACATCTGCACATCAATGGTTTAGAGCTGAGAGCGGTACTTCTGGTGTTGCAGTGTTTTCAGAACTCTCTTCCTCTGGGAACTATTGCAATTCAGACGGACTACATGTCAGTAGTCTGGTACTTGAACAAACAAGGCAGAACCAAATCTTTCCCCCTTTTTCGAGAAGCCCTCAGGGTCTGGCAATGGGCTGTGTCGTCCCAGCGTTTTCTATTAGCAATGCATATCCCAGGAAAATCCAACGTGATAGTGGACAAGCTAAACAGGGCGATATTGCTCCCTCACGAGTGGTCTCTCAAACAGGTTGCGGAGTTGATTTTCTGCAAATGGGGCCAGCCTTGCTACGACCTTTTTGCCAGCCACATCAATTCAAAATGCAGAAGCTACTTTGCCCTAATACCACCTCCCGGTCATCCCCCGAGATGCACTTCTACGTGATTAGCCCCTGGATCTCCTTTATGCATTTTCACCCTTCCCATTAATACCCAGATTTTTACAGAAAGCAAAATCGCTGGGAAGGACTGTTATATTCCTAGCCCCCCCTACTGGCCTCGACAGATTCAGTTTCCGTTTCTCCACCATCATCTGTTGGAAGATCCATGGATCCTGGACCCAGTTACGGACCTTCTGATGCACCCGTCAGGGGACCTTCATCCTTCACTGCAGTCCCTGAAACTGACTGCTTGGCTAATCCACTTCCCCTAATTGCCAGGCTTCATTCAATTTCAGAAGATACAAGACAAATTCTCCTGGCTTCTCACAAGCCATCTACTAGGAAATTATATGGCAGTAAATGGAAAAGGTTCTCAATTTGGGCCAATATGCAGAACATTGACCCTTTCCGAGCTCCACTATCTTCTATTTTAGAATTTTTGACAAAAAATTTTAAGGAAGGAGCAGCAGCTGCTACAGTTCGAGTTCAGTTAGCTGCCATCTCAAATTTTCACCTTGGTTTTGGTGGTTCAAATGTTATGGGCCATAAATTATCTAAGACTTTTCTTAAAGGTGTTCTTCATATGAGACCTCCGAACAAAATTCCCTATTCTCCCTGGAATTTAAACCTTATGCTGTCTCAAATTATTCTTCCTCCTTTTGAACCAGCATCTTCTTGTGATCTCAAATTTTTATCCTGGAAAACAATATTTCTTGTGGCCATTACTTCTGCCTGCAGAGTGTCAGAACTTAAAGCATTATCTATCAGACCACCTTACATGATTTCCCATGCTGATAGAGTATCTCTCAGAACAAACCCCTCATTTTTACCTCAAGTCTGTTCTGAATCAAATATCAATCAGGTCATTGAGCTGCCAGTCTTTTTTCCCAACCACTCTAGCAAATTGGAATACATACTGCACAAACTTGATGTTCACAGGCAGCTCAGATTTTATCTTGACAGAACTAAGGATATTAGAAAAGCGGATCAACTTTTTGTATCCTTCTCGGAAGCCAGAAAAGGCAATCCAGTAGCTAAAACAACCTTATCTAAATGGTTATCCGATTGCATATCCTATGTTTATGAAAATGCGAGCATGCCATTAACACACAAACCTAAGGCTCATTCCACCAGAGCCATATCTACGTCTTCTGCTTTTCAAGCTAAATTGCCCCTTGACAATATTTGTGCTGCAGCCACTTGGTCTAAGCCTCATACCTTTATCATGCATTACAAAGTGGATAAGGCTTCAAGGGACAGGTTTTCCTTTGGTTCTACGGTACTGAGGAACATGCTTCCATGAGCCACCCAGAATTCAGGGTGCTAGGGACACGCTACCCATCAATAATAATAAATGGCTAGATTTAAAAACTTCACATATAGAAGTTATGTACTTACCATAACGTTCCATGTGAGTTGTTTATCTCGCTTTTATTCTCACGTCCCTCCCTCCTTCCCCCTTCCTGGCTGACTGTTGACTTAGAAGCTAGTACCATCCTGGTTATTCAGTATTTCTTCTTCCCCTTTGGGAAGTGTTCTTGGTAGAAATACATAAAAGGGTATGTATATGTTTGTGTATGTATATGTTTGTGTATGTATGTATATATATACTGTTACTCGCAGCAAACAAGATCTGAGATAATTCCAGCAGTGCATTGTGAGATAAGGGGCTTGCTCTTGAGCTACTGGCAAACCTTGATTTTTGCTATTGGACGACAAACAAAGGCAACTGACTACCTATTTCAAAATGTTGGCAACAAAGGCCCAGTTATCTGCAAGAAAAATTCTGCAGGCTTTGGGCTTCATGGTATCCTGCATCCTACTAATTGCATATGCAAGACTGCATATGAGGAAACTTCAATGGTACCTAAAAAGTGTTTGGACTCAACATTGCCACAGCCTGGAAACTTGATTACTCTCATTCCCTGCCTGCAACAGGAGTCTCGATGGTGGGCAAAGGCTTGTCACCAAAACAAGGGACAGCCATTCACATTACCCCCTGCCAGGCAGACACTAAGAACAGATGCATCAGATTATACCTGGGGGGCCCACCTGGCAGGAAGATGCATTCAGGGCACATGGACCTCAAACCAAATGCATCTACATATCAATCAAAAAGAGATGCTAGCTGTTCAAAATGCCCTGACAGCCTTCAAGGACCTACTTCATCCAGAACAACTACTGATAAAGACAGACAACACCAGGGTCATGTGGTATATAAACAAGCAGGGGGCACACATTCTTACCCCCTTTGCAGACTAGCCATGACTTTGTGGGACACGGCATTGACTTACCAAGTACATCTGCAGGCACAATTCCTGCCAGGAAGGAAAAATACTCTGGCAGATGAACTAAGCAGAAACCTCATGGATCCCCATGAGTGGCAGCTGGATCCACAAGTCTTCAGCATGATAATAAGGAAATAGGGATGCCCGGACATAGATCTATTTGCCTCCCCTTACAACTACCAACTAAAAAGATTCTGCACAAGGATTTATCACAGACAAGCCTGGAAAGTGGACTCCCTATCTTTCAGCTGGAAAAACCTATCAGTATATGCCTTTCCCCCACTGCCTCTCTTCCCCAAGGTACTCCTAAAGGTGAGACAGAAGAAGCCAAAGATGATAGTAATTGCCCCAGACTGGCCCCGCCAGTACTGGTATCCAATACCAAGGAACTTGTCTCAATGCCCAGCTTGGAACTTACCTCAAATACCTCATCTACTGTCCCAGCAAAACAATCAGATCCTGCACAGCCAACTCAGGACTTTAAACCTGGCAGCATGGCGGATAATGTAGTCATACAAAACACACCTCTCAGTAAAGCTGTGATGGATGTCATTTTGGAAGCCAGAAGCCCTAGTACTAGAAAATCTTATGCTGGAAAATGGAAGCGATTCTGTGCTTGGAACCAGGCACAAGGAACTGATACAGCTGTGCCAGATATTCCTCAGATTTTGCAATACTTAACTGAGATGCTGGACAAAGGCCTATCTTTTTCATCTATTAAAATTCATACCTCTGCCATTTTGGCTCATTACAATACAGAGCCACCAATTTTTTCTCATCCGTTATTAAAGCAGTACCTCAGAGGAACCAAAAAATTAAGGCCCCCAAGGAGATCACCAGTGCCAGCATGGGACCTCAACTATATCTTGGAAAAACTCACCCTGCCTCCTTTTGAGTCAGCTGCTACTGCTGATATAAAGTTTTTATCTTGGAAAATAGCTCTGCTCCTAGCAATAACTTCTGCAAGACGAGTTTCAGAGCTACAGGCACTCATGGCTGGTGGAACCTTTTTATTTTTTATCCAGACAGGGTCTCTCTGAGGACAAACCCAACATTTATGCCTGAGGTGGTGTCCAGTCTGGCCCTTAACCAAACTGTCCATCTGCCAACCTTTTATCCAAATCCACAGTACAAGAGGGAGAAAATTCTACATTCTTTAGACGTACACAGACAGCTTAGATTCTACCTGGACAGAACCAAAGTTTTCCTAAAGACAGAGCAATTACTAGTGGCATATGCTGCAGGATCACAAGGAAAGGCTATCTCAAAGCAGACTATGTCAAAGTGGATAGGCCACTGCATTCGTTTCTGCTACTTACACCATGGCAAGCCAGTGCCCAAGGGTATTAGGCCACATTCAACCAGAGCTGCAGCCACTTCAGCAGCCTTTCTCAGGGGAGTACCAACCAAGGACATTTTAGAGGCTGCTACTTGGAGTTCAGTGCACACCTTCACAAAGCACTATCATCTGCCACTGTACTCTAAATCCAGGGCAGGCTTTGCCACTGCAGTTCTGCAGGGCCTCATAGCCGCTCCTAACGCTGTTTACCTCCAGCCTCCCAACCATAGCTTTGGGACTCTACCCAAATGTAATGACTGCAACAGTGAAACACGAAGAACATAGCACAGTTGTGTACACTTACCATAAATGTAGATGTTCGAGTGTATTCATTGTTGCAGTCCAGGTTACCCACCCGTCATCCCCCTTCTGATGGAACCTATCTTTCCTTCTTTGATTTATACAACCTATGTGGTGTATTTGCTTGTAGAGGAAGGTAAAATTTATATATATATATATATATATATAGATTATTATAAGACCTGCAGACAAAGGTGGACTAATAGTTGTTATGGATAGAGACTTCTATGTGAATTCTATGATTAGCATGTTAACTTCTGATGCTTACACTGAGGTAACTATGTTAGATATAAAGAGATCATGTTCCACGATATATAATGTGTTGTCGGAGTGCAAATCTTTAGGACCTTTGACATCAGACTTGTATGATTACTTTGAGGTTGTTCATCCTGTGATACCTTCTATTAATGGACTCCCCAAAGTCCATAAAAACGCAACCAGACCTCCCCTTAGGCCTATTGTAGCAGGGGAGGGTTGGATTACCCAACCTATTTCCATCTACCTGGACAGTAGGCTGAGGACAACACTCAATAGGTTTCAGTATGTACTGAGAGACACTGGACATTTTTTGACTGACCTGTATAACTTTGTTTCTGAATTTGGTAGTGTAGAGACTCTTATTATGGTTACCCTTGACGTTGTCTCCTTGTTTACCTGCATACCTAATGCTGATGGAATTGCAATGGTTAAAGATCTGTTGTGTGAAACTATGTCTCTAACTGAGGTTGACTTCTTGATGCTGCTCCTTGAAACTGTGCTTGAGAACAACTTTTTCATGTTTGCAGATAGGATATACAGGCAATGTACTGGTGTGGCGATGGGCACCAGTTGTGCCAACACATATGCCAACCTTGTGTTGGCTGCCTGGGAGAGAGAGGTCTTGTTATCCAATCCACGGGTCGTCTTTTATAGACGGTTCGTGGATGACCTCTTTCTCCTATGGCAGGGCACTGTGGCAGAGCTGGGATCCTTTTTGGAATACATTAATGGATTGGACTGTTTCCTGAAATTTACGATGGATCATTCTTTTGAATCCATTGATTTTTTAGATGTAACTATAGTCCGTGAAGGTAGTATCTACAACACCAACGTCTACAGGAAGGAATGCCATAGGACGTCATTTTTGCAGGCTGATAGCATGCACCACCCCAGAACTTTTGCCAATGTGGTTAAAGGACAGGGACTGAGGATATCCAGACTTTGTTCTAATGATGCCACTTTCCATCAGGAATTAAATAAATTGAGACATGACGTATATAGCAGGGGTTATGATCATACAGTGGTTGAGACAGTATGCAATGATGTTGTTAGATTAAGGAATAGTAAGGGAAAGCCATATTATTCAGATCACAAACATTCATATAGCAGGAAGTTATGTGGTACAGCTAACACACAACAACAGATACTTTTACCTTATGTTAAAAATTTGGGAATGGTTCAGAATGTGATAATGAATAATTGGAACATTCTGACCACCAACAAGGATACATGTAGGATAGTAGGAAACTGTCCGAGATATGTTTTCAACAACTCTAAAAGTTTAAAACAAGAATTGTGCTTTCCTAATCTATCTTCTTTGAATATGTCGGAGTGTACAGCAGTTGACCTAGGTACCAGAAGGTGTGGATCATGCCCCCAGTGTCCCTATGTGGACACGTCCAGATTTTTTAGGAATTCCAACGACGGTAAGCTTTGGCAGATTAGATGTCAGGCAGATTGTAACACAAGGAATCTTGTGTATGTCGCTACCTGTCAAAGATGTTTCAGGTTTTACGTAGGTAAGACCAATCGTTCCTTGAGAGAACGTATTCGGGATCATTTTTATTGCTATAATAGATTGGATACCTGTAGCGCAATCTCTAAACACATGTTACAATTTGCCCAGCACACTTTTATGTTTCAAGTATTACATGTACAGAAAGTGAGTTTAAGGGGGGGGGATCTAGTAAATCAAACTGAGTTATCAGAGATTGAATGGATTTTGTGCCTTGCAGCCCATCGTGAACGAGGGCTGAATGAAAGTGTTCCCTTGAGACCATGGTTAAAAAAGAGATCTATTAAACGCTAGGTCCTATATGGACCTTAATGGCCAATGTGTTGATGGCACTATTCTATTATGACAGGTTGAGATGATATAATTGTTACTACGTTATCTTTGCTATTGTATTTCTATGTTTAACATATATGCACCTTAGTTCAGGATATCTGTGATTAGATTTTAGAGTAGGCACTGTTTCATGTGTTTTGTATAAAATTTTTAGATATCAGATCCTTGTCAGGATATGAAGCATAACATGATTACAACATGATGACTGCTAGTAGATGTTTTATTTTTTATTTTCTATACTTTTTATTTTTTATTTTCTACTTGTTAGGTGAATGACTTTATATATATGTTGTATGTTTGATGAAGGATTTTATTATGTTTGTCAGATATTAGTTTTGAAAGACGTCTAGTTTTTTAAATTAGTTTTATGTGTGTGGCTGATATTTATAGGATTAGTATCACTTTAAGGCAGAGTTTATCTTACTTCAATAGGAAGTGAGGTTGAACAGGAAATGATGTATTTTAAAATTTGGTATATAATGCTGCATGGAGATGATTTACTTGTAACGTCTGATGAAGCAGGGGTACCTGTGAAAGCGCTAACGTCAATAAAATTCTTCTTGAATATATCGTGCTCGATTTTGGAGTTTTACTGGCTTTGAGTCGTTTGGAGTGGAGTACTGGCTGTATCTTCCTGTTGGGTCTGCTTTGCTGATATATATATATATATATATATATGTGTGTGTGTGTGTGTGTGTATATATATATAAATTTTGGCTACCCTTTTAGGGGGCACCTGACTGGGGCAAGAAAAACTAAATAAAATGGTATCTGCCTCATCTTTTATATCCCTGACGTCAGGGAACGGGCGACAGCAGCTGACGCAGGACCCAGAACTTTGGAATTCAGGCCGACTGAGGGCAACCTGCCAGTAGGATTACCCACATGTAATGACTGCAACAGTGAATACACTTGAACATCTACATTTAAGTGCACAATTGTACTTTTATGCAACTGCCTACCAAATAATGGCTCATGTAAATGCTGTTGATTTGGAACAAAGTCCCAAAGACTGTGGAAAGCTATTGTATGTTCTTGATTCAGGGCCAAGTCCCAAAGGGCCGTAGAAAATGAGTGAAGGCAAATTTGGAAGCTGTTTCCAATAATCCCATGTCCACCAACCCAAGTGGTGTGATGTCATTCAGGACCCAGGTTCAAAGAGTTGGTCTCCTGCATTGGAAACAGCTTCCGATTCATTCTGGGATATCTTAGGACAGTGGAAAGAATTTACTGGCCCAGACATCCTGACTGTATTTCAAGATATCTGGGAAGTTCTAGGTAAAATTATTGACTTCAGATTGGATGGAGTACATGATGGTAGAAATCTGTAATCCTCATAGTGAAGTGCATCTGGGCCTGCTGCCATTCCATGCTTTAGAGACTGAGCATACATCTTGAGCTCTAACATACTAAGAGGATAAGTAATATCTCCTGTTTAGGCTGGGAGAGTTGAAGGAGACCCATGTTAAATTAAACAAAACAATCTTTGTGGGTACTGTCAAACACTTGGTCAAGAAGAAGTGCCATAACCAGCTGCTCCACAAAGAAGTTAAGAATTCACTTAGAGGATTAAACTAACCTGGCCAAATTCTAGGGATGATAGACACTACATAATATCTCTTGGTCTAAAGAGCTTTACCCATCCGGTCAGTAGCCTAGGGCATTGAGGTTATGGTGTATATATCGTCTCCTTCAGGTATTGTGGATATGATTAAGAGCTCTTAAATCTCCTGACCAAATAAGAAACTCTTGACAGTCAAATATCCCAGCTTGCCTGATCTTTTTTTTTTAAGTTGTGAATTTAGTTCAGGTTGTTGGAGACTACCATTAGATGAGTACCTTAGTATTTGAAATTAATTCCTGCAGGAGTACCCTCTGAATCCGATAATGATCCACTAGTTGAATTACCCTGTTACATGCCAACCCAGTGTAGCCATGCATCTTTTCCCTGCCTTATTCTGCATAGGAAGAGTGACCTCAAGCCTCATAGTCCAGTCTGGCCAACTTAGTATGTTCTGCAACATTAATGTATGTCTATTGCAGGAAGATTACCTCTTTAGATGTTACACGTACCAGTAATATTCCAAGATGCTGAAAAAAAAAATGTATCCACCTTGCGACAGCAGCCTAATAAAACATCATATAGATGAGCCAAAATAGCCCTTATTGTTTAACCATGCAAAGATAAATTTAGAAAACCGTGCTTGAGTGGCAAAGCAAAATCCATATGAGACTAGAAAAAAAGTCATTCCACTACTATTTAAAAGTGGATAGCTTCTATGGCACAGTGGCAAGAAGTTACCATACTCCTAGATTGCCAGGCTGGGGAAGGGGAACAGTGTAAAACCCAAGACACATGTATGCAGTCACTAGAAAGGAATGCCAACTCATCTGTAGTGCCTCCTAGCAATTAGTATGCCAACATTTACTTAAAAGATGACCTTCCACAACAAGATGACCACCACTGCAGTAATGATCAAAGTAACCAACTCACAAATGTCCAGATCCAGTTGAAGCTACTTCATTGTATTTTGGAATCAGCTAACCTGTTAGAAGGCATAATATCCAAACTCTAGGGAGAGCTTCCCTTGTATAGCTGTGACATGTTTCAGCAGTGTGTTTAAACAGCACACACTCCTGACTGGGCAGCATCAACATGATTCCATGCTGTTGCCCACTTATGCTATTTTATCCTAGTTTAAATGGCTGAAGAGGGGCTAAGAGAAGTAATGTGTGCAGCTCAAACTGGAGAAATTCCAAATTTCTTAAGACAACCACCTTTTAGAATTGTAGTTAAAGCCATTCCTAATCTTTCTGGCAGAGAGAGAGAGAGAGTGTAAATGTTACCACCAGTAAACCAATAACAAGTACACACACAGGAAAGTACAATTTCCCTTAAGAGCACACAGAGATGACATTCAGTGTGGGGCTGGTTTCTCCCTTTCTCTCCAGATTCCCAATAAGACTCCCCACTGGCACAGCTTTAGGGTTCAGATCACAGCCGATTATCAAGCAAAAACCTCCAGCACCCTCTGTCCAACCAGTACTTCGTGTCCCTGCCCTTTGAGATTTGAGTTATATACAAAAACACAGACACTCCTGGGGAAGGCTGGCACAAGTTCTCCAGCTATGCCCCCTGCTGCTCAGACTATACGGTAGTACCAGCTACCACCAGCCACTGTCAGCTTCTATAATGGCACTTACCAAAGGGTATCCAATTCTACTGTGCAATGTTATTATTCAATTGGTAAGTGTGACTAAGACTTGAAGGCTATTTAGGAGTAACTTGCACAGTATAACAAAATACATGGAAGTACTCTAACAGATTAAATTAGCTCTACATAAAACAGCCACAGTTAAAAGGTATAAAAATATTTAATAATAAATAAAAAAACACAAGACAATGCTTATTAACTCAACACAATGACATTAGATAGTTCAGAAATCACAGGAAATACTTTAAAATAACGTAGGACAGTCTGACATAAGTACAGAAAACAGCTAGACTAATGTGTCTATATTCCTATCTATCTCTAAGAGAAATACTAAGCTCTAAATAACTTTACTTACAGAGCAAAGTAAGTGCTGGTGAGCTGATGTGTTCAGGTTCAGACACACAGAAAAGTCTTAAACTGATAATACACATTACTGCTGAGTCATTTCATATTACATCTTTCTTGACACTCCTACTTAAGTTACCCAGGCTCACAGAACTTAAAAGTTAACATTTCTTTGTAATCTGCACCTGCCAGGAAGCCACAGCAATAAAATACACTTTACATGTGAAATCTAGTAATTATCTCCGTCTTAGGACAATGGAACGAATTTCCTGGCCCAAACATCCTGACTCCGAGCTTGAGATCACACGCAGTCGTAAATTAATTACTTATCCACTTTCTTCCAGCAGGGTGCACTGTGGTTACATTTTTGAAGCTTCGCACATAACACAGTTTTCTTACATTTGTGAAACAAGCCTGTGGATCGTATTAATATTTACAAGGACAGAATTATTTACAAAATTCTATCCAGCTAGCCCTGGCAGCCGTCACAGTCCCCCCCCCCAGGGAACTGAAGCTAATTTTTCAAGTGCCCTTGAGAAATGTTTGAGAGGGTTAGGTCTGAGTATACCTCGTCCCATTCCCTGTCTTGAGAGCCCATCTGCGATAGCATTGCCAATCCTACTGCGATGCTGCACTGACATATATGATTTGAACCCTTGGCTCCACCTTAGCAACTTGGAATTTTGCTGACTGGCTTGATGTAACCATGTTAGGGGATTGCGATCTGTAACTACAGTGAATTTTATTCCATACAGATAAGGCTGAAGTGTCTGTAGTGCCCACATTATAGCTTAGACATTCCTTTTTACAGCTGCATAGCATTCCTCCCTGGGTTTGAGCCTACGACTGAGATACACCACTGGATGCTCTTCTCCCTCTGAAGAAATCTGGCTTAGTACAGCCCCCACCCCCATGGTTTGAAGCATTCACCTGCACAACAAATTTGGTGCTGTAATTTGGACTGGCTAACACAGGGGGTCCTCCCAAAACTTCTTTAAGCTTCTGGAATGCCTGCTCACATGCTGTGGTCCACACTACCTTATCTGGCCTGTTTTTCCATGTCAGGTCTGTGAGGGGAGCAGCTATGGTACTACAACTGGGGACAAACTTTCTGTAGTACCCTGCTGTCCCTAAGAATGCCATCACCTACTTTTTGGTAACAGTTGCAGGCCATGCCTGAATAGCTTCCATTTTGGCAGGTGCTGGCTTGATCTTACCACTCCCCACTTTGTCCAAGGTAGGAGACCTCTGCCATACCCACTTGGCATTTGCTGGGCTTAATGGTCAACCCTGACCTCTGTAGTCTGAAGGTGCTCTTGCCAGGAATGCCTGTAGATGGCAGTCTTATCTTGGTAAGCAAGGGCAAAATCTCCTGCAAGAATATGATCTACCAGCCTCTGGAAAGTCGCTGAAGCATTTTTCATCCCAAAGAGTATGTTTGTGAACTCATATAAGCCAAAAGGAGTCACAAAGGCTGACCTCTATCTAGCACTGGGAGTCAAGGGCACCTGCCAGTAACCCTTGGTAAGATCACTGGTGGTAAGATACTTAGCCCCACCCAGCTGCTCTAGGGCTTCATCTGTCCTAGGCATGGGGTAAGTGTCTGACTCTGTGTGGCTATTTAATTTCCTGTAGCCAACACATAACCTGATGCTGCCATCCTTCTTTGGCACCAGCACCACTGGGGAGGCCCAGGGACTGCTGGACTCCTGAATTACCCCTAGTTCCAATATTTCCTGTGTCTCCTCCCTCAGTCTGTTTGACTCTCTCAGGCACCCTATAAGGGGCCTGACTAATAGGCCTTTGGGGTCCTGTATCCACCTGATGTTGCACCAGGTGGGTGTACCCTGATTTCCCAGTGAACATGTCCACAAACTCCTGTAACACTGCTGGGATTTCTCGAACCTGGGTAGGAGGTAGGTGCTGGGACATTGCTACCCCTTCCACTGAGGTGTCATTCCGAGCTTCACTGAGGAGATAAGTCACCAGATATCCCTCAGACTCCTCCTGCAGTCCACTGCAAATACTCCAGCACAAGGGCATCTCTGTCATGGTAAGGTTTCATCGTGTTAACATGGTACGGTTTGTGCCCCTGCCTAGCAGTTCTACCATGTAGTTAACATCACTGACCTTCCTTACCACTTTGTAGGGCCCCTCCCAAGCTACCTGCAGCTTATGTCTGACAGGAATAAGAACCACAACCTGCTGCCCTACAGTATACACCCTAGCTCAAGCATTACTGTCATACCAGACATTCTTCTACTGTTGGGCTTCTGCCAGGTTCTCCTGGGCCAAACCCATGAATTCCCTGTGCCTTGTCCTGAGGTTTAGGACATATGCCACAACAGACTCTTGGTGAGATTCACACTAACCCTCCCACTCATCATGAATTAAGTTTAAAGGCCCCCTCACCCCTATGCCCAGACAACAACTCAGAGGGTGAAAACCCCGTGGATTCCTGGGGAACCTTTCTGTAAGCAAACAGATGGGGCAAATATTTGTCCCACTCCCTCTTAAACTGGTCTGCAAATGCCCAGAGCATGGACTTGAGTGTAGAGTTTAACCTCTCAACAAGACCATTAGTCTGAGGGTGGTCTATATGTGCTTCACCCCATAGTACTTCCACAGACAAGCCAGCAGGTCTGACATGAAATTGGCACCTCTGTCAGTATTTCTTTTGGGAAACCTACCCTGCTGAAAATCTCTAACAAAACATTTGCCACCTTTTCTGCCTCAGTGGAGGACAAAGGCACTGCCTCAGGGTATCTTGTAGCATAATCTACTACCACTAGGAGTTCTCTTTTTCCTTGTGGAGCTTGGGGTACTCAGAAGCCCCACAATATCCATAGCTACCCTCTGAAATGGCTCCTCAATTACAGACAGAGGCATCAGATGAGCTTTCACCTTGTTTCCTGCCTTGCCTACCTTTTGGTACTGCTCACAGGTCCTGCAGTACCCCGTTACATCCCTGGAAATTCCAGGCCAATAAAAGTTCTGTGTAATGAGTCTCTTTTTACGTTTTATGCCCGTATGACTTGTAAAGGTAATGTCATGGGCTATGGCTAGAAGTGCCAGATGGTGGACTGTAGGCATTACCAACTGCTGTATTCTCTAATCTTCTAGCCCTCCCTCAGGGGTCCACTCTCTATACAGTAACCCTTGGTCCCAGTATATAGATTCCCCTTTCCTTTGAGAATCGGTTGCCTCACTAGCTACTTGCATCAGGCC